>NW_026889675.1:0-13030 GCF_032173495.1 Musca vetustissima
TGTTTTTCGTAAAAATCCGTTAAAATTTAGAGGATGATATGGACCAAAAACTTTATTTTTGTCTGATTTTCTGGTCGCTCCAGAGGCCGCAATTGTGGCCAAACATGGAGAAGGGGATCGGGCCAAAGAATAAGCATGCCCGTTTTGATAAAGATCGGTGAATTTGGCCAAGAAATTAGAAGGGTTGTTCTGAATATTAGTAATATTGGTTGACCTCTAATCGGTCAAGAGTGTGGAAATATATCGAAATATTGCCCATGCTCAGAATATAGAACGACTGAAAGTTAGATTTTCGTGGAAGTTGTGTAGGGTATCATGTGGTCGGCCCCGTCCGACTATACTGCTCCGCTCGCTGGTTTTAACTAAATTCAGTTTTTCTATGGAAATACCATTAGCCCATGCTTGTTTAAATCATGTGTATAGATAATATATGGGACTTCCTTGTAGTGAATAGAAAAAAAAATTTATATACCCTTCACCACACTATGGTAGAGGGTATTATGTCTTTGTGCATATGTTTGTAACAGGCAAAACTAATCGAGATAGACCCATGGTTCCTTTTGATAATATGCATAGAATCACTTTCTGTGTCAATTTATGCATCTCCGTCTGTCCGTTCATGTATTTTTGTTAACAAAGTACAGGCCGCATTTATAATCCGAATTGGATGAAATTTGGCATAGGTCACTTATTTGGCCCAAGGACGAACCCTATTGAATTTGTAAAAATCGGTTCAGATTTAGATATAGCTCCCATATATAGTTTCGTCCGATTTAATGTAAATGGTCCCTATATATCCTTCGATTTGCACGAAATTTGGCACAGCGTACTGAATTAGGTCTAGAAAGATGTGTTTTGAGTTTCCCGAAAATTGGTCCGGATTTAGATATAGCTCCCATATATATATATATATATATATATATTCGTCCCATTAAAGGTAAATTGTGTACCAAAGGTCCTATATATCTTTCGATTTACACGAAATTTGGCATAGTGTACTGAATTAGGTCAGTAATGATGTGTGTTAAGTTTCCTGAACATCGGTCAAGATTTTGATTTATTTTCGTCCGATTTTACATAACATTGACACAAAATTTTTCACAACGTTTTGAAGTTAGTATAACCTAGAAATTAGATATAAATTCTGCACCGAATTCCCCAGGTGGGTCCAATTGGCAAAAAATTTTGCACAACCTACGGAAAATAATATAACATAAAGTGTGACAAGTTTTGTTAAAATCGGTTCAGATTTAGATATAGCTCCTAGTATAGTAAGTAAAAGGTGCACAAAACGACCCATAGTAATGCCGTTTGCTACAAAATTACGATATGGCTTATATATATATATATATATATTCATCCGATTTTATGTTAATGGTACACCAAACTCCTTATGTTCATCAGATATTTATTCAAATAATCAAAGGGTGTCCGATTGATATTTGCTTTAAATTGATTTACATAATTTTATCCCATTGTAAGAAGCAACTCTATATTGACCAAATGAAAAATTTAGTATAGGTTGCAGAATGACATGTTTATGGATCCACTATCATTTTACTGGTCCTTCAAAAATGCGGAGCCCGTTACGATTCATCTGTTGAATATACCCAATGTGGTGAAGGGTATCATATAGTCGGCCCGTCCCGTCCGACTTTACTACTTTCCTTACTGGTTGTTTTTTGTAGAACCTAGCAAACCTAAAATCCTATAGGGCGTATAAGTCGTATCAACACGTATACGCCTTGGAGACCACATTCAATGCAGTATTAACAAAATATATCGAAATTAATTGAGCTTAAAGACGGCATAGCGAAGTCATAGTATCTCGAAGACATAAAGAATTTTTAAACAAATGTTGATAGTCAGTGATGGAACTACCAAAAGGTTCGTAAATAATAGCCTTAAAAAGTAAATAATAAGCTATTTGACGTGTACGTAGTATCAACACGTATATGCGAATCCATACTAAATTATAGAAATAAAATTAAATTCAGCGGAAATTCTATAAAATTAAACCAACTTTTTTTTTTTTTTTATACAAGAACACTTCTAACGAAGAATTATGATTTTAGCCTTAAAAATATATCTTCCACCAAAAGTCGCAGGGTCTTTCATTATTGCAATGTACTGGGTGTTATCTTTGTACTGAAAACCAGAAAATCATATCAATCGAATTATATCTGCACAAGTATTAAATTCATATATTTGACGTCTTTGTCATTAATAAACTAAAAAGTAAATGGCCTATGGAGCGTATACTTCGTATCAATACGTATACACATTACACCCCATTCTATGCTAAATTTACTGAACTTCAATGCACTCAAGAAGTAATTTTCTGATTTTGCGAAGGGAGGCCAGGGATCCCTTTAAGTCAGGACTGAAGGAATTCTTGGAGGTTAATTTTTTTGGAAAACTAGTCGATATTTTTTCAATTGAATGCAAGAAAATCACTGATAGAAGCCTGTGGGCTCCTCTTTCCAATAAGAAAATTATATATATCGTATATCTTTTGTGACTAGAGATATTTGCAATTTTTTTTTTTGGAAAAAAATAAGGCTCCTTCCTATTTACGGCCCCTTTTGATTGCCCACAACTCCTTAATGACTCGTCTACTTCCGGCGCATAATTGGAAATATATTAAATTCCACTTTCCAGCAGTGAAATCAGAATTTACATGGCGACTATATGATTGAAACTTGTAAATAATTGCATTCGAATTTAAACACCAACGGCTTTAGGACTCAAAACCCGTCTAAAAATGTCCTCCCAATGTTATCCCTAAGATTATCGAAAATCCTATTAACATTCTACTCCCAACAAAACAAGCAAAGAAAAATGTGACATTTCATCAGATGATGTGGCAACATTTTATGAGCTCAATAAAAATAAAAACAACATAATTCCCAAAAAATAAAACATTCAGCAATTTCAAAATATTTTTGGCATTGTCAGCATCATTTACAATAAAATTGACAACAACAATAAGATGAGCAACAACAACGTATTTATTTTCAACATTAAATCATAACTATGAAGCTGCTACTGCTGCTGATGATGATGATGGACCTTAGCCATCATCTATCTCCTCTAATACAAAGCCAGGACATCTGTGCTGCAGCTGAACAATCCGTGACCATAACAAAGATTTAAAAGATAGAGGCCAGCATGTTGCTCTGTTGGTGACAGTAAATGTGTGCGTGTGTATGTGTGGGTGCTTGGACACTGAACCAAGTCAAACACAACTGCAAAACGCTGATAACGAACAGTAGCAGTACCAGCATTTAAAGTTACGTTCATCTGCCGCAAAAGTCATGGCAGAAAAAAGAAAATTTTTCGGTGGGAGAAGAAGTTGAAGCAGTATCATAAAAGAGATAACAATGAATATGCCAACATATTTCAAAACTCAAATATCAGCTAAAATATCTGACTTGACAAAAAGAACAAACAGATGAGAACAATGGAAGGTGAATTTTTTGTTTGCGACTTAGAGATATGATTGCGAATAAGTCTAATTATGGTAGTGAGTTTATAATAAAAGAAAGTAAGTCAAATATGAATTTAATTAGACCTCTTTTATATTTACAGGATGATTTTGTAAGCATTTAGAGACTTGTTTTTGAAAATACTTTTAATTAATTTTTGTTTTGAGATAAGAAAGAAAATTAATTATCTTACCTTAGTTTATTTTGGGTTCACTTTCAAATGAGCAATTTTCATTTGGTACAGCAGTGCGTATAACTTTTGTCATAATGTATACGTTAAATAAATATTTATTCTCAATATAGTCTGGGAGGACAGTTATGACAAATTTTGAATAATTTATAAAGGTAATATTATTCTTTAGGAATATTTAGGATAAAAAAAAGATTTACATAGGGATAATAAATATAGAAATTCCTTCAAAAACCTTGTGTCCCTCCAGACTATTTTGAGAATCAATATTTATTTGACGTATACATTATGACAATAGTCATACGCACTCCTGTACCAAATGGGAATAGTTCAATTTAAAGTGAACCCAAATTACACAAAGGTAAGCAAATTAAAATTGTCCTTGATTCAGAACAAAAATTAATTGAATGTACTAAAAAACGAGTCTAAATAGCGAACAAAAGCAGCCTGTAAATATAAAAGATGCCTAATTAATGACACCTACACAACTAATTTTCATTCGATATATTTGAGCCTCTAATAATCTAAACAGGATCAGAATATAGTGTAGCCGACCACATACAGCAAAATCATTTTTTATGTTAGCAAGGCAGATTCTTCTTCAAAAAAATGTTAATCATTCTTCACATCGATCATCATGCAGACAATCACATATATACCGATTATCTTAATCTAGTATACAAATTTTAATCAATTTGATTCACTTTGGTACCACGAATATATTCTTAAAAATTAATAATTACTTAATGACTTATTTTACATACCCTTTAAGTAAGTTTTTGGTAAAGGGTGTTCCACTAAAGACCATATGTAGTATATATATTCCTGATCAGCGTCAAATTCTATGACGATATGTAGGTCTGTCTGTCTGTCCGCCTGTCTGTTGTAATCACTCTAGCGTCTAAACGAATTGAGATAGATCGCCAAAATTTTGCATAGTGTCGTCTTTTGCCTGCAGGCAGGTCAAGTTCGAAGATGGGCTTTATCGGTCCACGTTAGGCATAGCTCCCATATAAGGGTACCCCCCAATTTTCGGTATTTTGAGGTTCTTGAACGCTTTTTCAACTGAATTCTCTGAAATTTGGTACATTGAGTTCGTATTGGGTAGCAAATCTCTCCACTACAAATTATAAATATGGGTCCATATTTTCGGATAGCCCCCATATAAGGGTACCCCTAATTTTGCGGTATTTTGGGGGGTTTGATCGAATTTTTCGACCGAATTCGCTGAAATTCAGTACTTTGAATTCTTATTGGGTAGAAAATCTCTATACTAAAAATTATAAGTATAGGTCAATTTTTTCGGGTAGCCCCCATATAAGGGTACGCCCCAATTTTCGGTATTTTGGGGTTCTTGAGCGCGATTTTCAGGCGAATTCGCTGAAATTTTGTAAATTGGGTTCTTATTGGGTAATATATGTCTCAACAAAAAATTATTAGTATAGGTCCACTTTTTCTAGTAGCCCCCATATAACGGTACCTCCTAATTTTCAGTATTTTGGAGGTTTTGGTCGTATTTTTCCACCGAATTGGATGTAATTTAGTATTTCGAGTTCTTAATAGGTACCAAATCTCTCCACATAAAATTATAAATATATGTCAATGTTTTCGGATATGCCCCATATAAGAGTACCCCTCAAATTTTCGGTATTTTGGGGTTCTTGAGCGCGTTTTTCAACCGAATACACTGAAATTTGGTACATTGGGTTCTTAATAGGTTCCAAATCTCTCCCCAAAAAAATTATGAATATAGGTCCATTTGAGTTATTAATAGGTACAAAATTCTCTCAAAAAATTATAGAATATAGGTCCATTTTTTTAAATAGCCCCCATATAAGGGTACCCCCAATTTTCGGTATTTTGGGGTTCTTGAGCGCAACCGAAATTGCTGCAATTTGGTATTTTGTAGTCGTATATAGTATCAAATCTCTCTACCAAAAATTATTAATATTAGCCCCCTTTTTAGAGTAGTCCCCATATAACCCCCTTTTTATATTACTTAACTTAACGCTTTTTCACTTGTTTATGTAAACAAGGCAGAGTCTTCCTGTATAAACTTTTAATCATTCTTCAAACAGATCATCATGCAGACAATCACATATATACTGATTACCTATAGCTAGTATAAAAAGTTTATAGCGTTTAATTCACTTTGGTACCCCAGTGCGTATTACTGTTGCCATAAAGTATACGCCAAATAAATAATGATTATCAAAATTGTCTGAGAGGCCGGCTAAGAAAAAATTGAAATAATCAAAAAATTCCATATCCATCTGTAGCAATATTTAGAAGAAAAGTAATATATATACATAGGGAAATTAACAGCCTTTTTGAAGGAATTTTGACATGAAATTGAACGAACTTAAATATGTGATTTTTATATCTTTCTGGAACTAACTATGCTAAATTTCATTTAATTTGGGCAAGTTTAGAGTCGTTTGCGCACAGTGGGACAGATTTGTGTAAATCGATTTAAAGCAAACTTGACACACTCTATTCGGTATGCTGCATTGTTTAAAATTTTATCTCAATAAATAAGTCGAAATTATATATGGAAGCTACGAGATATCTATATTAGAACCGTCCGAAAATCGGACGAAAATATATATAGGAGGTGTACACATCATTCCAGACTTAATTCAATACGCTATGCCAAAATTCGTGCAAATCGAATGATTTTCAGAGACTTTGCACCTAAAATCGGACGAAAGTATGTATGAAAGCTATATCTAAATCTGAACCGATTTTCAGGAAACTTATCACACATCATTCTCAAATTTCATGAAAATCGAAAGATTTATAGGGACTTTGATTTCTAGTAGGAAACGATTTTCAGGAAATTTGCACCAAATTTCATGCCAAATTTCGTGAAAGATTTATAGGGACTTTGGTACACCATTTGCCTTAAATCGGGCGAAACTATATATGGGAGCTATATCTATATCTGAAACGATTTTCACGAAATTTGGCACACATCGTTCTAGACTTAATTAAGTACGCTATGCCAAATTTCGTGCAAATCGATGGAAATATAGGGACTTTGGTACACCATTTACCTGAAATCGGACGAAAATATATATGGGAGCTATATCTAAATCTCAATCGATTTTTACGAAACTTAGCACACATCATTCTAGACCTAATTCAGTAGGCTATACCAAATTTCGTGCAAATCGAAAGATATATTTAGGGGCTTTGGTACACCATTTACCTTAAATCGGACGAAAATATATATGGGAGCTATATCTAAATCTGAACCGATTTTCACGAAACTTAGCACACATCATTCTAGACCTAATTCAGTAGGCTATACCAAATTTCGTGCAAATCGAAAGATATATGTAGGGGCTTTGGTACACCATTTACCTTAAATCGGGTGAAACTATATATGGGAGCTATATCTAAATCTGGTCCGATTTTTCCCAATTTCAATAAGGTTCGTCCTTGGGCCAAACAAATGAGCTGTGCCAAATTTCATCCGATTCGGATCATAAATGCGACCTGTACTTTGTTTACAATTTAACATGGACAGACAGACGGACGGACTGACGGACATGCATAAATCGACTCAGAAAGTGATTCTATGCATATTCTCAAAAGGAACCATGGGTCTATCTCGATTATTTTTGCCTGTTACAAACATATGCACAAAGACATAATACCCTGTACCACAGAGTGGTGAAGGGTATAAAAATGTAAAAAAATACCACATTAGAATCAAATTATTGAAATGTAGGCAACATAGACAAAAACACTTGGAAAGTTAATGTGATCGCCTAAGTAAAGAAACAGTTACTTAAATTGTGGTATAGCATCGTCGGTGGCAATCGCTTTCTTATCGAAAATTATAAAGTTCACGGGAAGAGTTGTACCACGCCTGCGTTACTACTAACTTTATCGCCTGAGTAACTCATAGCGGTCACGGAAAATATCCTACCAAGTAGTATTGCGGACGTGGTACAACTCTTCCCGTGAACTTTATAATTTTCGATAAGAAAGCGATTGTCGCCGACGATGCTATACCAGAATTTAAGTGACTGTTTCATTACTTAGGCGATATAAAATGCTTGCATATATATGCAATGTAATTGACAATTTAATGTAATTTTATAGAAAGAAGATCTTCATTATAAATATAATTTTTTAAGACTTCAGTGGCCATTTAAAATGTGAATTACTTGCATGATTTAAATTTATCCTTAAAACACCTACTGGGACCCTCCTCTTCTGTTTCAATTTCTGATTTAAATTAAGAAAATAATTCCCTTGAAGTGACATCATTAAAATTTTACTTAGTGTCTTAAAAAGTTTCCACGAAGTTGTAAATTAACCAACTCGAAGGATTATTCGTTGGTAGTATTAATTTAACAAAAGCAATGTGTTCTGAATTACAAAGATATTAATCCGCTTTATTTGAAAGAAATGTCACATTTAATGAATTCTTTGGAATAAAACATTAAACTACATAACCAATCAAAAGTTAATAACCAGGAAAGGGCCAAAGTCAGATAGAACAGATTATATGACAGCCTACAAAACTTTGCGTGTGTACAAGAGGTGTTGCAGCCCAATCCCTATGAATCGCAACCCATGGCGTATGATTCTTGTCATAATGTATACGCCCACGATTTAAATAAATTCGAAAACAGTTCTATAAGAAATATATGAATTAAAAAATTAAATTTTTACAGAATTACAAATAAATATTGACCAACCGAAGTTCTTAATTTAAAAAAAAAATCTTCTAAAGAAGTTCTTCTATTCTATGAAATTTATTCTTTCAAGAGACGGAATTTTGGCCTTCTTGGATTTACGTTATAATTGAGTATGTGATATTCATCTAGGAAAACTTAGGGTCTTTTGACTTTTAGAGAATCCTCAAACAGAGCTTTCCGGGCTTGACGTTGTGGACGTAACAAAATTTGGGAAAAAGGGGTTTTTTAGTGGAGTGGTACATGACTCCCTGGGACAATATCCAAAGCAAAAAACTAAGATAACTGATGAGGATTTGTGGCTCCTCTGACTCTCCCGAAAGTAATCAATGTGACCATAATCGACTTTAAAAATGAAAATCTTGTTGTTTTTTAACAACAAGAAAGGGATTAAGCTGGCTTAACTAAAAAAGTCTTTGGTAAACCTTAACAGTTAACTATGAAATCTTTCGAATAGAGCATTAAACTACATAACCAAGCAAACTAAGGGTCTTCGGTGCACCAGTAAAGTAGCTTAAGAGCCAACTATGAATTCTCTGGTTTGCTCATTCGACAACATAACCAAGCTACCTAAATGAATAACCAAGAAAGAACCAAAGTCAAACGGAACCGCCAATATGACACCCTACGTATGTACGAGATGTGTTCTAAGAATCTTACTGTTACCCAATTTCCATTTCGTACTCCAGTGCGTTTGATTGTTGTCATAATGTATACGCCCACAATTATAAAGAAATTTTAAAAAGTTCTCTCTTTAAAATTCAATTTTTATGAATTCGACTAAATAACCAAGCTACCTAAATGAATCGATTATATGTCAACCTACAAAATGTAGAGTATGTACAAGAGGTGTTCTAAGAATCTATTTGTCACCCAATTTCCATTTTATACCCCAGGGCCTATGGTTGATGTCATAATGTTTACGTCCAGTTTTATAAAAATAAATACAGTTCTTTCAGGAAATTATTAATTGGTAGTTAAATTAATTCTCAAGAGAAGAAGTTTTGATCTTCTTTGCTTCACTTTATAATTGAGTATATGACGATATTAAGGTCATTCATGCTCTAGTAAAGTAGCTTAAGAGTCTACTATGAATTCTTTGGAATTCGACTACATAACCATGCTACCTAAATGAATAACCAAGACTGGACCAAAGTCAGGCGGAACCGATTATATGACGACATACAAAACATTGCGTATGTACAAGAGGTGTTCTTATAATTTTATTGATTCGTATGATTGTTATCATAATGTATACGCCCACGATTATAAAAATGAAAAAAGTTCTTTCAAGAATATATTAATTCGAAGTTAATTTTTTATAGAATTACAAATAAAAAATCCCCCCAAATCAAGTACTTCTTAGAAAGTAGCATATGGAATATATTTATTCCAAAGAGGAGGTTTCGATATTCTTTGAATTCTTTATGATTGAGTTCGGTGCAATAGTAAAGCAACTTTAGACATATATACTTTTGAATTGATTGCTTTATCACCGGATCTAGTGGACCCCTAACACTAGGTCCGATGATAAAGCAATCAATTCAAAAGTATATATGTCTAAAGTAACTATATTGTTCCATTCTGCATTTTACAATGTACACATACAGAATACCCTGTATTTAAATTTTATGTATTTTATTAAATTTCCTTTTCTAAACGCTTTTTCTTTCGAACATACGTACGATTTACCAATATCAAAACAACCATGAACTTGTTTTATTATCAACAAAAGTCATTACTAATTTATAACTCAAAGTAGGCCATTAAATGACCGAGTCACGACTAAACTTCAAGAGATGTTAAAATGGCTTTCTTGGTTAATCTTATTTCAGTTGATGGAAAAAAAATTCTCATGAAATAAAATTAATTTTTTTGTAAAAGAAAATGGTTCCATTAGTTCTACAGTAATACATTTGAATATTTTATGTATTAAATATAAGAGCAAATTGTTTTTAAGGTTATGGACGGCGTATACTTCATGACAACAGTTACACGCACCAGGGTACTAAAAGGAAAAAATTTACAGAAAATCAGACTAGCTCTATTCTTACGAATTTTAATTCAAAAATAATACATTTTTATAGTATAGTTGTCTTAAATATAGTTGTCTTAAATAAATTATATAACATTATTTAAACGTTGTGAAGAAACATTGTCGCAGCAGTTTTGTAATATAAGATAGTGCGTATGAATTAATCACTTTTAAGACTCTGCCACATCCCAAACATCTTAACTTATTATCCTTGTCCGTGCATCATCCTTGTTTGATCGCATTGTCAAAATTCTCCTGAAATATAATTAGCTTATTTAAAAATAACATAACTTTATGATTTATATTGGTTTATTTAAGGCAATCACTGTATTAGCCCTTTAAAAACATTTGAATATTTTATTAAGCTTTGTAGTTGCTTTATATTGTTTTCATAAATTCCAATGAAATGTAATGAATAAAATTTCTTTGGGTCAATTACCCCATTATTTTCGCCTTTAATGTCTGTATAATATTTTATGCATCAAATAATCTATTTCAAATTGTTTCAACATAAAATAAATTTCTTAGAAGGGATTTCAATTGTAATATATAAACGAGGATTGCTGCTATGGTTCTTTATCGTGGTAGGCGTATACTTGATAACAGCAGTCATACGCACCGGAGTACAATAAGAAAATTGTTTAACTGGCAATAAAAGGCGTAAATTTATTAACGAATATTTTGTTACGACAATAGATGCCTGGAATAGTAAGAGAGAATATTTTTCCAACGACCTTCAAGGCGTGGATATATAAAAGAATAATTATTCTAGGACCAAAACAGACGTGGATTTTTAAAAGAATTAAAGAATATTTTTTCTAAGACCAAAACAGGCGTGGATAAAGAATATTTTTTCTAAGACCAAAACAGGCGTGGATAAAGAATATTTTTATGACAGAAACAGGAGAGGATTTATTAAAGAATATTTTTCAAGGGCCAACTGAGGCGTGGATTTATTAAAGAATATTTTTCAAGGGCCAACTGAGGAGTGGATTTATTAAAGAATATTTTTTCTTTTCACAAATGGTTTTTATACCCTCCACCATAGTATGGAGGGTATATTAATTTTGTCATTCCGTTTGTAACTCATCGAAATATTCATTTCCGACCCTATAAAGTATATATATATTGTTGATCAGGGTAAAATTCTAAGACGATCTAGCCATGTCCGTCCGTCTGTTGTAATCACGCTATCTTCTGAAGAAATTGAGATAGGGTGCTGAAATTTTGCATAGGTTTGTTTTTCATCTGCACGCAGGTCAAGTTCGAAGATGGGATATATCGGTCCACGTTTAGGCATAGCTCCCATATAACATTACCCCCCAATTTTCGGTACTTTTGGGTTCTTGAGCGCGTTTTTCAACCCAATACGCTGAAATTTGTTACATTGAGTTCTTATTGGGTACTAAATGTCTTCACAAAACATTATAAGTATTGGTCCACTTTTTCTGGTAGGGCCCCCTTATAACGGTACCTCCTAATTTTCAGTATTTTGGGGGGTTTGTTCGTATTTTTCCACCGAATTAGCTGCAATTTAGTACTTTGAGTTAATAATAAGTACCAAATCTCTCCACAAAAAATTATGAATAAATGTCCATTTTTTCGGATAGCCCCCATTTAAGGGTACCCCTTATTTTCGGTATTTTGGGGTTCTTGAACGCGTTTTTCAACCAAATACCCTGCAATTTGGTATTTTGTAGGCGTATATGGTAGCAAATCTCCCTAACAAAAATTTTTAATATTCGCCCCCTTTTAGGGGTAGTCCCCATATAACCCCCTTTTTTATTTGAAAATAGCTGATTTTTTCCGTGTATTAGGGTTATCCCATATAGCTGTATTCCACAATATTCGGTAGACGAAATTTTCAGTTCATACCCCTCATAGTATGGAATTCTAAAACGATTTAGTCGATTTAGCCATATGTTGTAATAATTTTTCTCTCGCAGGATATCGACATAAAAACTAAAACGTGAGGTTTGAGAATGAACTGTATCAACCTGATTTAGGACCAGGTCCGATATAAAACATCCTACCTATTTAATATTTAGCGCGATGGACGGTATTGGGATTCAAAACTAAAATATTATCTTGGAATTTGAGCAACATCGGTCATTAATTAGGCCTAACCCCTTATATAAGGAAAACAACAAGTAGTTGCTAATTCCTACACAATGTTGTCAATATTGGTCCCGCTTTAGTATGCCTCATATATAATATTCCCCTCTAAATTGGATTATTTTCAGCATTTTATACACATGTTTCACCGTACCATGCGTTAATAATATATGTCAACATTTTAGGGTTTAGAGATTTGAGGAAAACCCCCATTGAAATTGCTGAAAATTCTATTTGGTTTACAACAATCGATTTGTAGAATTGTAGTTATATGTATGTTCACAATATTTTAATTTCAAAAATGTTTCAGTATTTCTATGGTGGAGGGTATCCAAATCTGGCCCGGCCGAACTTAACGCTTTTTCACTTGTTTATATTAAAATAGTTATCTGATTTGTTCCGCGTTTTGAGTTTGGTACTAAGACTCTATTCTAATCATTTCACCTGTGGAGGATAGCGAGTTAAAAAAATTAGATTAGTAGGGTTCGAT
>NW_026889676.1:0-12888 GCF_032173495.1 Musca vetustissima
AAATATTTTTCCAAGGACTATCAGGACCATAAACGTGAATTTTTAAACAATATTTTCAGAGCCATAAGAATACTTTTCCTAGGACTATCAGGATCATTAAACGTGAATTTTTAAAGAATTTTTATGTCAGAGAATTAAAGAGAATTAAAGAATATTTTTCCTAGGACTATCAGTATCTTAAGCGTGCATTTTTATTGGAAAATTGTTAAAGAGTTTGGAGCTTGGATTTTTATTGAAAAATTATTCAAGGACTATCAGAGCTTGGAGAGTGAATTTACCAAGAAAACAATATCAAGGACTATCAGGGTCTTAAAAGTTGAGTTTTGTAGAAAAAATTTCAAAGAAATTGGGTTTTTGATGACAAAAAGGACTATCAGAGCTATGAGTGTGGACTTTTAAAGACAAATTTCCAAGGATAGAGCTTTGAGCGTGAAAAATTTCCAAAGATTATCTGAGAGGCTTTTTAAATGTAACATGATTTCAACTCGTATCAACTCGAATTTTTCCTCAAAAATAGTCATTGTGCCCACTGTTCCACCTATTAAACCCTGTTCCGTTCTTCTTTCTTTAATAGATCATCTCAATGACACTAAATTAAAATTAGTTTTTATTTGGATTGTTTGGAAAAACTCTATGCTTTAATTTGTTCAAAATAATAGGGTTGTTACAAATTGGAGTGATGGTAATTAAAAAAACCAAATATTTTGATTATTCTGTAGTGTTGAAGTTTTTTTATGTTTTATCAAGTGACTAACACAGCTATAGCCATGTAGATTATAAGATTCTTCAAGTTTAACAGACCTATAGGAGTAGATTTTTAATGGATGAATTTTGAAAATATTTTCGTGGAGCTTATATATTTATTAATTATCATAAATGACAGTCATACATTAAATCACTTCACCGACACACCACCCTTTACTATTTATAGCCGTAGTTATTGTACACAAGACTTTGTTTCATTTTTTTCTGTTTATTTTTATTATTTTTTTCATATTTTTAGTTTCACTCAATTAGTTATCGCGAACATGTTTTCATTTTCTTGACTTCATTCAGAAATGTGGTTGTTTCTGTTTTTTTGCGCTTGAATTGAAATTCTAGTGGCTGTTGATCTTCATCACTTGTTTGTACATTTTTGTGCTTCGTACTTTTCACTGTGTTCTATTAAGAATTGAATCTAGTCGACAGGAACGAGAGAGAACTATCGAACTATGCATTGCTGCTACGGGTCCACAGTCACTGTCAGTCCAATTTGTACGAGAGCTGAATAAACAAATTGCCGCCGACAAATTTCTGAGTCAACTGAACGGCCAGGCGGCAGGCAACCCTCAACCAGCAATCCAAGCTGACTCTGCTAGCCAGTCAGTCATTCAGCCGGCCTGCATTCAATTTCGATTTCTTTGGCCAATTTAAAGCTTGAGATGGATGCATGCCTCCACTGCCTCTGCTGCTGCAGTAACATCACAACCACCACCACCACTGCCAGCTGCAGTGGTAATTGTATAGCTTTGGCATCGGCGTTATTGTAGATGTTATGGTTGCTGTTGTTGTTTTTCCATTTATTAACCAATTAATGTTTAATTGTAGAAATTTATGGAAAGTTAGTTAATTTAAATGAGCCACAATTATTATTATGTTGAGTCTGAAACATAGCTTCGACATAGCCTAGACATTCTTCGTTCGTTCGTTCGCCCGTTCATTCATCGAAGCAACCACTCAAATTTATGAGTGACTGCTTCTTTCTGGGGAATATTTGTAGTCAATTAGTAAAATGGCTTGGTGAAGTAACCCTTGTGTGAACTTTGGTGGTTGGCGCTCGAAAAAAAGAAATAAATATAAGTAGCAATCATAGTCCATATTCCTCAGTAGGATGTTGCAGTTGAAAGGTTATGCTGGAACATGGCTATTAGATTTTATAAAAGCGCAGCTAATGTAAGTTTTCCAAGGACTATAGCTGCCGATTTTTAAGAAAATTTTTAGAAGCAGTAACAAAACCATAATTGTAGATATTTCCAGAACCATTAGAGTTCTGGATATTTAAACAATGTTTTTTCAAGCATCACCGGACTTATACGCGTGGATATTTTTAGAATAAACGTGGATTTTTAAAGAATATGTTTCCAACGACCAACAGACTTATAGCGTGAATTTGTTACGACCATCAGACCTATAAGCGTTGGGTTTTAAAATATATTTTTTCAACGACCATCAGACCTTTATGAGTGGATTTTTATACCCTTCACCACACTATGGTACAGGGTATTATGTCTGTGTGCATATGTTTGCAACAGGCAAAAATAATCGAGATAGACCCATGGTTCCTTTTGAGAATATGCATAGAATCACTTTCTAAGTCGATTTAAGCATGTCCGTCCGTCCGTCTGTCTGTCTGTCGATGTTAAATTGTAAACAAAGTACAGGTCGCATGTATGATCCGAATTGGATGAAATTTGGCACAGCTCATTTGTTTGGCCCAAGGACGAACCCTATTGAAATTGGGAAAAATCGGTTCAGATTTTGATATAGCTCCCATATATATTTTCGTCCGATTTAAGGTAAATGGTGCACTAAAGTCCCTATATATCTTTCGATTTGTACGAAATTTGGCACAGCGTAATGAATAATGTCACGAATGATGTGTGCGAAGTTTAGCGAAAATCAGTTCAGATTTATTGGGAAAAATCGGTTCAGATTTTGATATAGCTCCCATATATATTTTCGTCCGATTTAAGGTAAATGGTGCACTAAAGTCCCTATATATCTTTCGATTTGCACGAAATTTGGCACAGCGTAATGAATAATGTCACGAATGATGTGTGCGAAGTTTAGCGAAAATCAGTTCAGATTTAGATATAGCTCCCATATATATCTTCGTCCGATTTAAGGTAAATGGTGCACCAAAGTCCCTATATATCTTTCGATTTTTGACACAACGAAATTTGACACAACGTACTAAATTAAGTCTAGAATGATATGTGCAAAGTTTCGAAAAAATCGGTTCAGATTTAGATATATCTCCCATATATAGCTTCGCCCGATTTTAGGTAAGTAGTCCACTAAAGTCCCTGGAAATCTTTTGATTTGCATAAATTTTGGCATAGTGTACTGAATTAAGTCTAGAATGATGTGTGAAAAATGTTGAGAAAATCGGTTCAGATTTATATATAGCTCCCATATATAGCTTCGCCCGATTTTAGGTGAATAGTCCACTAAAGTCCATGGAAATCTTTTGACTTGCACGAAATTTGGCACAGCGTAATGAATAAGGTCTAGATTAATGTTTGCCAAGTTTCTTGAAAATCGGTTCAGATTTAGATATAGCTCCCATATATAGCTTCGCTCGATTTTAGGTAAGTAGTCCACTAAAGTCCCTGGAAATCTTTTGATTTGCATTAATTTTGGCATAGTGTACTGAATTAAGTCTAGAATGATGTGTGCAAAGTTTCGTGAAAATCGGTTCAAATTTAGATATAGCTCCCATATATAGCTTCGTCCGATTTTAGGTAAATAGTCCACTAAAGTCCCTGGAAATCTTTTCATGTGCACGAAATTTGGCACAGAGTTTTGAATAAGATCGAGAATTATGTCTGCCAAGTTTCGTGAAAATCGGTTCGGATTTAGCTCCCATATGTATTTTCATCCGATTTAAGGTAATTGGCGCACCAAAGACCCTATATATCTTTCGATTGGCATGAATTTTGGTATAGGGTACTGAATTAAGTCTAGAATGATGCTGCTAAGCTTCGTGAAAAGATCCATAGATAGGCCGATTGACACAACGAACTGATGTTATATAAATTAGTCTCTGGCAAGTTTCCCTAAAATCGGTTCGTGTATAGATTTATAATAAAACGCGTCGTCTGTTAGGATACATATATAAAATATACCCAAAGTGGTGAAGGGTATCATATAGTCGGCCCAGTCCGACTTTACTACTTTCCTTACTGGTTTAAAGAATATTTTTCCAACGACCAGCACACCTATAATCGCTGATTTTTAAAGAATATTTTTCCAACGACCATCAGACATTTAAGCGTGGATTTTTTAAAGAATATTTTTCCAGTACCATCAGATCTATAATCGTAGATTTTTTAAAGAATCTTTTCAAGTACCATCAAATCTATAAGCGTGGATTTGTTAAGAATATTTTTCCAACGACCATCAGACCTATAAGCGTGAATTTTTAAAAGAATATTTTGTCAACGACCATCAGACCTATAAGCGTGGATTTTTTAAAGAATATTTTTTCAACGACCGTCAGACCTATAAGCGTGGATTTTTTAAAGAATATTTTTTCAAGGACCATCAGACCTATAAGCGTGGATTTTTTAAAAAATATTTTTCCAACGACCATCAGACCTTTAAGCGTGGATTTACGCCACAAAGTAAAAAAAGTGTCACTTTAGGTTTTGGTCGGAATATTGACCGTTCTAAATAGTTGGTGAGATACCCGTGTACAATATGTAATGTTCTGCATATAATAATGGTCTCAAGGGCGACTAGAAAATTTGACAAAAATTAAGTTTTCGGTACATTACAGTCCTAGTACATAAAACAATATAATTGATATCAAATTTGAGGTCAACCACTTCTCTTGGACATACTATTAACTTATAAGGCCTATGTTCTCCAGGAGTAAATTGAATCCAAATTTTTCAATTTTTTACTGAAAAGTCTGGGTCCATTTGAGCCGTTAAATATGTATCGATCTTCATCAAAACAGAAATGCTTATTCCATGGTCAGAAACCTTTCTCTTTATAACATGTTTTTATGTTCGGGACATAATTGTGGCTTCTATAATTTGTGGCGTTACAAACTCCTGGGGCTGCACAAAGCTATAATACCCTGACAACATATGTGTGTAGGGTATAAGAATGGATGGCCACTGAGTTGATGCCGCCGATAAATGTGTATTCATCATTCATACATATGTCAGCTATTCATTGTTGTCTACTCGAACAAGCAACAATTTTTAATAATTAATTTGGTTCAAAGATCATGAGCGATTTTTATGTTGGCGACATTACTTATTGAATGAGTTGATCAATGCATGACAAATGCTATATTTGTCGTTAAGTTTTCAATATATTTTATTGTTGAAATTCTAATATTTTTCAGCAAAAAATAGTCTGTCTGTAACAAAAAAAAAACTCTCAAGATTTACTTGGATTTGTTTCCAAGTTAAACCCCGATATTATCTCATATTTCAGTTTTATATTGACTCCATTTCCTTATTGCCGTTTTTATACCCTTCACCACACTGTGGTACAGGGTATTATGCCTTTGTGTTGGTAACAGGCAAAAATAATCGAGGTAGACCCATGGTTCCTTTTAAGAATATGCATAGAATCACTTTCTGAGTCGATTTATGCATGTCTGTCTGTCCGTCCGTCCGTCTATCCGTCCATGTATTGTTGTTAACAAAGTACAGGTCGCATTTATGATCCGATTGGGATGAAATTTGGCACAGGTCACTTGATTGACCCAAGGACGAACCCTATTGAAATTGGAGAAAATCGGTTCAGATATATATATAGATATATAGTTCCCATATATATTTTCGTTCGATTTTATGTAAATAGTGCTCCAATGTCCCTATATATCATTCGATTTGCATGAAATTTGGTATAGCGGACTAAATTGAGTCTAGAATGATGTGTGTTAAGTTTCGTGAAAATCGGTTCAGATTTAGATATAGCTCCCATATATATTTTCGTTCGATTTTATGTAAATGGTGCACCAATGTCCCTATATATCATTCGATTTGCACGAAATTTGGCATAACGCACTGAATTGAGTCTAGACTGATGTGTGTTAAGTTTCGTGAAAATCGGTTCAGATTTAGATATAGCTCCCATATATATTTTCGTTCGATTTTATGTAAATGGTGCTCCAATGTCCCTATATATCATTCGATTTGCATGAAATTTGGTATAGCGGAACAAATTGAGTCTAGAATGATGTGTGCGAAGTTTCGCGTAAATCGGTTCAGATTTAGATAGAGCTCCCATATATATTTTCGTCCGATTTTATGTAAATGGTGCACCAATGTCCCTATATATCATGCGATTTGCACGAAATTTGGCATAGCGCACTGAATTGAGTCTAGACTGATGTGTGTTAAGTTTCGTGAAAATCGGTTCAGATTTAGATATAGCCCCTATATACATTTTCGTCCGATTTTATATAAATGGTGCACCAAAGTCCCTATATATCCTTCGATTTGCACGAATGATGTGTTTTAAATTTCGTGAAATTCTGTTCAGATTTAGATATAGCTCCCATATATATATATATATATATTCGTCCGATTTTAGGTAAATAGTGCACCAAAGTCCCTATATATCCTTCGATTTGCACGAAATTTTGCATAGCGTACTGAAGTGAGTCCGGAACGGTGTGTGTTAAATTTACACATTGCTCCTATATATACTTTCGTCCGATTTTAAGTAAATGATGCACTTAAGACCCAAAGCTAGGCCGATTGACACAACGTACTGAAATTAATACAAATTAATCTCCGGCAAATCTATTTACAAAATTAGGATAAGTTGCAGAATGGCATGTGTTGGGATAGATGTTAGTCGGTTTACTTATAGATAAAGATCATGTCAATGTTCCTCCCTTCAACTTCATGTCAATTTTCCTTCGAATAAGTGGTGAAGGGTATCATATAATCGGTCCAGTCCGACTATACCACTTTCCTTACTGGTTTGTTGTATTTTTATCCACTGTGCTCTTGAAGACATAACATTTCCCCCCATTCATTCATAATTTAATGACAAATTTGGCAAAGGCGAAACATTATTGCCCCATCTTCGATTATTTATGGGTTTCTGTCTCCAGTATTTTTTATTATCTGCGTTGTTCTTTTATTATTTAACGAATGTCTGCCACAATATGATGCAAAAATGTAGTGTCAATTAGGTCACTTCCGTTTCAGTTGTTGTTCACAGCTCCAGCCAGCCTCAATTTGTTAAATGTGTTCTGAATTTTTATTTTTCTACACTTCATCTTTGTATTTTATGTTTGTCGATGTGTTTGTAATTATGGTTTGGTAAAGAAGCTTTTCGAAAATATGCACAGATTTTCAAGGCGCCGATTTTTTCAAGTTATCACCTGACCTTAAGAGTGACCTATAAGTGTGGATTTATAAACATTTATTTGGGGCGATTATTAGAGTATTTTGAAGGAACATCGGACATAATGTGGATTAAAAACAGATCAAGTGTCGAACGATCCATAATTTTTCAAAAAAAAAAAAAAATAGAAGTTGAACAGGCCAAAATTTTAGTTTTTAAAATATTTTTAGATTTAAAATAATACCTTTAAGGCCCTACCCTACCTATATTTTAAAGGTTATTTTTCTAGGAACTAAAGGACTATCTGACATAGAAGCTTAGCTTTTTTTGAAATAGTTTTCAATTTACTTTCCGACCTTTAGTCCTTCCTTATCAATAGCTATTCTGCCTAATTTACTCTTCTATTTTCTTTCCAGATCAACTTTTATACAATTTTTAAGTGCCTAAATGGCATCGTGTTAATTAATTTTAATTAACATTTAACAAATAAATGCATTCTATGCTCGTTGGCTTGCAACAAGAGACAATTGTGCATGCTCTTCTTTGATTTTTATCTCTCAAGATAAAATTTATTCTATGGCTATTCCATGATATCCACATACTCAAAATATTGTCCAAACGGGGTAAGTGCGGCAGTACATTTTACAAATAAAAACTTCCCATTTGACACTTGAGCATGGAATTGAACAAAGTGTCAAGTGCTATATGGCACTAAAACGTTTCGCAGCACTTCAAGCCTAGCGATGGCTTCGCCATAGTTGTGCCGAGTCAATGTTGTGCGGCATGTGTTGTAAGTGGCGAAATGAATTCATATGTCATCCCATCCATCCATTCCATTGTGTATTCACACATGGAATGGGGTTAATAAAACAATGCAGTAAAATGAAGAAGACTGCTGGGGTAATAAACAGAAAATATCACAGCAACGTCCCCATTTGTTTTTTTGGTTTCAGTTCTGACATTGTCCAGGAAAGTGCAATTTATAAGCCACTTGAAATTGAAATACATTTTCTTTTGAACTGTTGATTGGATATTTGTTTTGTAAATATTATTGATTTGGCTTGTGATGTTGTGAAAAAACTATTTTCCGAAATTAATTATGGAAAAAACTGAAAACAGTTTGTTTACAAAACAACGTAAAAGTAGATCTTTTGATCCGCAAAATATCTTCTTTTACGTTGTTCTGGTCTTCTATAAGAAGACCTTCTGGCCTTCTATAAGAAGACCTTCTGGCCTTCTATAAGAAGACCTTCTGGCCTTCTATAAGAAGACCTTCTGGCCTTCTATAAGAAGACCTTCTGGCCTTCTATAAGAAGACCTTCTGGCCTTCAATAAGAAGACCTTCTGGCCTTCTATAAGAAGACCTTCTGGCCTTCTATAAGAAGACCTTCAGGCCTTCTATAAGAAGACCTTCTGGCCTTCTATAAGAAAACCTTCTGGCCTTCTATAAGAAGACCTTCTGGCCTTCTATAAGAAGACCTTCTGGCCTTCTATAAGAAGACCTTCTGGCCTTCTATAAGAAGACCTTCTGGCCTTCTATAAGAAGACCTTCTGGCATTCTATAAGAAGACCTTCTGGCCTTCTATAAGATGACCTTCTGGCCTTCTATAAGAAGACCTTCTGGCCTTCTATAAGAAGACCTTCAGGCCTTCTATAAGAAGACCTACTGGCCTTCTGTAAGAAGAACTTTTGGCCTTCTATAAGAAGACCTTCTGGTCTTCTATAAGAAGACCTTCTGGTCTTCTATAAGAAGACTTCCTCGTCTTCTATAAGAAGACTTCCTCGTCTTCTATAAGAAGACTTCCTCGTCTTCTATAAGAAGACCTTCTGGTCTTCTATAAGAAGACCTTCTGGTCTTCTATAAAAAGACCTTCTGGTCTTCTATAAGAAGACCTTCTGGTCTTCTATAAGTAGACCTTTTGGTCTTCTACAAGAAGACGTTTTGGTCTTCTATAAGAAGACCTTCTGGTCTTCTATAAGAAGACCTTCTGGTCTTCTATAAGAAGACCTTCTGGTCTTCTATAAGAAGACCTTCTGGTCTTCTATAAGAAGACCTTCTGGTCTTCTATAAGAAGACCTTCTGGTCTTCTATAAGAAGACCTTCTGGTCTTCTATAAGAAGACCTTCTGGTCTTCTATAAGAAGACCTTCTGGTCTTCTATAGGAAGACCTACTGGTCTTCTTTAAGAATACCTTTTGGTATTCTATAATAAGACCTTCGGATTTTCTATAACAAGACTTTCTGATCCTCTATAATAAGACATTCTGGTCTCCTATAGGAAGACCTTCTGGTCTTCTATAGGGAGACCTTCTGGTCTTCTATAGGAAGACCTTCTAGTCTTCTAAATGAAGACCTACTGGTCTTCTATAGGAAGACCTTCTGGTCTTCTAAAGGAAGACCTTCTGGTCTTCTAAAGGAAGACCTTCTGGTCTTCTAAAGGAAGACCTTCTGGTCTTCTATAGGAAGACCTTCTGGTCTTCTATAGGAAGACCTTCTGGTCTTCTATAAGAAGACCTTCTGTTCTACCGTAACAAGATCTTCTGGTCTTCTGTAAGAAGACCTTCTGGTCTTCTATATGAAGACCTTCTGGCCTTCTATAGGAAGACCTTCTGCTCTTCTATATGAAGACCTTCTGGTCTTCTATATGAAGACCTTCTGGTCTTCTATATGAAGACCTTCTGGTCTTCTATATGAAGACCTTCTGGTCTTCTATATGAAGACCTTCTGGTCTTCTACATGAAGACCTTCTGGTCTTCTACATGAAGACCTTCTGGCCTTCTGGTCTACCGTAACAAGATCTTCTGGTCTTCTGTAACAAGACCTTCTGGTCTTCTATATGAAGACCTTCTGGTCGTCTATATAAAGACCTTCTGGTCTTCTATATGAAGACCTTCTGGTATTCTATATGAAGACCTTCTGGTCTTCTATATAAAGACCTTCTGGTCTTCTATATGAAGACTTTCTGGTCATCTATATGAAGACCTTCTGGTCTTCTATATGAAGACCTTCTATATGAAGACCTTCTGGTCTTCTATGTGAAGACCTTCTGGTCTTATATGTGAAGACCTCATATGTGAAGACCTTCTGGTCTTCTATATGAAGACCTTCTGGTCTTCTATATGAAGACCTTCTGGTCTTCTATATGAAGACCTTCTGGTCTTCTATATGAAGTCCTTCTGGTCTTCTATATGAAGACCTTCTGGTCTTCTATATGAAGACCTTTGGTCTTCTATATGAAGACCTTTGGTCTTCTATAAGAAGAAGAACTGGTCTTCTATAAGAAGACCTTCTGGTCTTCTATAAGAAGACCTTCTGGTCTTCTATAAGAAGACCTCCTGGTATTCAATAAGAAGACCTACTGGTCTTCTATAAGTATACCTTCTGGTTTTTTATGGGTTTGTATAAGAATAACTTCTGGTCTTCCACAAGAAGACCTTCGGATCATCTATAAGAAGACCTTTTGGTCTTTTATAAGAAGACCTTCTGGTCCTCTATAAGAAGGTATTTTGGCCTTCTTGCCTTCTTTAAGACCTTCTGTTTTTCTATAAGAAGACGTTCTGGACTTCTGGTTTTCTATAAGAATAACTTCTAGTCTTCTATAAGAAGACCTTCTGGTCTTCCATAAGAAGACCTTCTGATATTCTCTCTTCTATAAGTTACCTCCATCTCTTCTATAAGAAGACCTCCAGCTCTTCTACAGGAGGACCTCCAGTTCTTATAAACAAGACTAGAAAAATATCACATTGTGCCTTCCATTGTGGTTTTCTATAAGAAGATCTTCTGATTATGGTCTTTTATAAGAAAAATGTGTAAGACTTCAATAAATAAAGGCCATTTTCCGAGATGTTCTCTTTTACTTCATCTCTTCATGGGTTTCGTGGCCTTCACCTTCATCGTGAACCATCACTTGACTCGCTTTTATATGTCTTTTGAGCTGGGGCATCTTCATTCATTTTCACAACATGGCCTAGCCAACGTAGCGAGCTGCAACTCCATACGTCTATGTCTATACGACTATGTCGATGTCGGAGAATATGTAGATGGCATGTTTCATTCGACGCCGATATTCGCCGTCGACGCAGATCGGCCCATAGATCTTCCGGAGAATTTTTTCCCTCAAACACTCCATCTGCTTAAGTAAGTACCCATGCTTCAGATCCATACAACATCACGGGTAATACGGCTTCTTGTAGACTGTGAGTTTGGTCTGGCGAGAGATGGCCTTGCTCTTGAGTTGCTTTCAGAGACCATAGTAGAATCTGTTGGCCAACACTATTCTCCTCCGGATTTCAAAGCTTATTATTATTAGTTTTGTTTGTGGCGGTACCGAGGTATATAAAATCGTCCACTACCTCGAAGCTGTAGTTTTCAAGTTCCACAGTTGGTCCAAGTCCACTGGACGTCTTGCTCGTTGATACCGTCAGCTTGGTCTTTTCACTATTTACTGCCAGTCCCACTTTGGCAGACTTCTTCTCAATTCGTTCCAAGGTGGTTGTTACCGCTCGCAATGTTTGACCGATTATGTCAATCTTAGGCGTTATTTGGTGTACAGAGTGTCATTTCTGTTCACATTTTCATCTCGTATGATCTTTCACAGCAGGACAATGGCATTAAACGCCGCTTTCTATGCTCTAAATATTATAGATTTTTCTGCCACAACTTCAATCCCAGATATTTTCTAAATGGACTGAATTTCGTAACAACTCAACTTCCTGAACAATGAAACAAATAACACGTTACCCACAAAAATTCTGTTAATGTCAGTTTCATGTTGTGCTGTCCCGAAAAAATATATCTTTGAGTTATGCTACACAAATTGCTCTGGCAATTGCATCGAAGTGTAACAATTTCAACGCAATAATGTACTTATTCGCACCTTTTATATCCACGAGGGAGAGAAATAGCATATTTTTATTCCATATTGAAGTGGATGGAGTTGCATTGTTGTATAGTTTCTTAACTGGGGTGATGATAATGACCACACATGGGCACCAGTGAAGCAACAAGCCTGCCAGTAAGTCAAGCACCTAACCAAACCACAGCCGCACACATGTGTTGTGTGCAAAAATTCTTACACAATCTCCTTGGGGGCTGGCATATGAGGCAATCAAACTGCAAACGGTACCGGTGGCATGAAGGCATTCACAATTATGAGCAACAATTTGTATGGATGTGTGAGTGTGTGCGTGTATGTGCAGGGAAACATGCAACAATAACAATGAATTATTTCTGTTTTATTTTATTTTGAACTGTTGTTGCATTCATTGCAAAAACTTGCATATTTCTTTAAGCTTGTAGTTTCTTTGATTCCGCCCCCTGAAGGGGTTCGTTGAGGCAATCATTGAATTGGAGGGGACCCACTCCCTCACTATGAACATAATATATATATATGTTGCAAATATATATGCATGCACTTACCAGCTTGTGTGTGTAATGAATGAATTATGATTGTTGAAGGCAACAAAAAATAACAAAAAAAAAACTATGAAATATTTATGATTAGGTCCATAACAATTCACAATGATGGAGAAAAAGAAGAAGGAAAAAGAAGCATATGAAATAATGCGTTATGACTTCATTCAAGTTTTTCTTTTTATTCACAGTACACTGGACAATTGTTTGCTGGGTGTTTTTTGTCTCACCCGGAAAATGTTATTTTATAAAATATAGTAATTTTCCATATTGCGAGATATTTACTAATATATTATTATATTTGAAATAATAAAAGTCAAATGATATAACATTTGATGTTTAAAGGTTGATTACACTGTGCGACATACAAAAAAATTATCGGGAAATTAAAAA
>NW_026889677.1:0-129626 GCF_032173495.1 Musca vetustissima
CATATATAGTTTTTAGGTAAATGGTGCACCAAACACCCAATATTGGTCCGATTGAGACAAAATTTCGCAGAGGGTATTGAATTAGGTATAGAGTGATGTATGCTAAGTTTTGTTGAAATCGGTTCAGATTTAGACATAGCTCCCATATATAGTTTCGTCCGATTTTATGTAAATGATGCTCCAAACTCCCAATATTGGTCCGATTGAGACAAAATTTTGCTCAGAGTACTGAATTAGGTCTAGATTGATGTATATCAAGTTTCGTTGAAATCGGTTTAGATTAATATATAGCTCCCATATATAGTTTCGTCCGATTTTAGGTAAATGGTGCACAAACTCCCAATATTTGTCCTATTGATACAAAATTTTGCACAGAATTTGGTTGAAATCGGTTCAGATTTAGATATAGCTCCATATATATTTTCGTCCGATTTTATGTAAATTGTGCACCAAACTCCCAATATTGGTCCGATTGAGACAAAATTTCGCAGAGGGTATTGAATTAGGTCTAGATTGATGTATGCCAAGTTTGGTTGAAATCGGTTCAGATTTAAATATAGCTCACATATATACTTTTGTCCGTTTTTATGCAAATGGTGCAAATATAGGAGCCTATGTCTGTTCGCTTTACATGAAATATTGCATAGCGTATTGAATTGAAGACCTTTCACGTTTAAATATAGCTTCTATACATAATTTCTTCCGATTTCATCAAAATTATGTACCAAATAACCATACCAAATAACCAGAAAGAGTTGACTATTTCGTCCCATCTTCGGACTTGATCCAGGCTTGGTAAAGATAATAAGTGGCGCAAAATTTGGTTTAACTCGGACATTCGTTTGGTCTAATATTGAATATAAAAATATTGAAAATGTTGGCACTTTGTGTTCAGAAGGATTGGGTCAATGGGACCCCTCTTCGGACTTGATTTAGGTTTGATAAAGATAATATGTTTTGAAAGGTTTGGTTCAAATCGGGCATTCTATTCGCCTCATATTGGATTTAAAAATATTGAAAATATTTACCATTTGTGGGGGAGTTACCAGAAGGAGTGGATGAATTCGTCCCATCTTCGGACCTAGTAAAAACAATAGGCTGCACAAAGTTTGGTTCAAATCAGATATCCCCTTCATATGATATTATAAAATTATTTTTTTCACAATTTTGACCATTTTGTGGGGGTGGTACCAGAAGGAGTGGACCGATATTCCCCACCTTCGAACTTGAACTATGTTTGGAAGTTGTATTACGATGTGCAAAGTTTGAATGAAATCGATTACTTACTTCGAGAGCTATCATGCGCATAAGCGGGCAAGACAGACAGACAGACGAAGGGATGGACATTTGTAAAGCGACTCCAAATTGTCTGAAACAGATTTGGGCCAAGGAAACATGGGATGTAAAACTAATATTTCGATGATGCACATTTTTTCCTGTATCAAAGTGTATATACTCTCATTAGCAATAAGGATAATTTGTATGGAGGAAGGCATACATATATGCAAAAAAAATCAATATAGGCCCAGGATTTTAAAAAACCTTCATATAGACACCACTCCAATTTTCGGAAATTAGGTTTAATCCGAATTTTCTTATCCAAGTGTCTGTAATTTGGCATTTATAGGTTAGTAAAAAAATTTTTCCAATAAAATTCCTAATGTGGGCTCAAAGATCCTGTCTAATGTTCTCTATGTTTTTGTATTTAGCAAAGTTTTTCAACCTAAGTTTCGGAGCTTAAACAACCTCCCAAATATAAATGTCCTGGCAGATTTTAAGAATTTTTAATGCACACTCTATGGTAGATCATAACGACGTTATTGGCAAATTGGTGCTTACATGCCATAATAACCAGGTCGGCCAGTTTTATTCCTCTTGGAGCGTCGTTTGTCCTAATATTTATTTAATCATTTATTTTTGTTTTTATTGAAAATTATATAAGTAAAACAGTGAGCGGAGCACTACCAGGGAATTTTAACTTTCTGTGGATTTTTATTCCGAGCCTGCGCAATATTTCGTGATATTTGCACCCCTTGCCCGATTACAGTTCAACAGCACCTCTTCCTTACCCTGACATATTTTCCGAATATTACTAATATTCAGTACAGTCCTTCTAATTATTTGTCCATATTCCCTTCACCGTGGGTTGTGATGTTCGGCTTATAATTGTGGCCTTTAGATCGACTCAAAAAAAATCAAATTAAGTTTTCGGTCCACTTCTTCCCAAAATTATTATCTGATCATCACCGAAAATTATAGGTGTTGTCTTCGACCATAACTGGAACCTTATGGAACATTTCAAAGTGATCAGCGCTATATTTCCGCCCTCTAGTGTGGTAATGGGTTACTAAATAGTATCTGAATACGTAAGCACCTATAAATAATTACGGGTAACTCCCACATCCGACTACATCCGTCTATGTCCTTTAGGGGTAAGTCTATACGCTATAGAATACAAATTTTGTAATTGTTCACACAAAAGTCAGGGTCCATTTGACCCGACTCGAAAAAAACACAAAAAATTAAATTTTCGGTCCACTTCATCCCAAAAGATGTTATCTCATCATCACCGAAAATTATAGGCGTTGCACTCGTCCATAACTGGAACATTTCGAATCGCTATATTTCCGCCCTCCAGTGTGGTAATGGGTGACTAAATAATATCTAAAGACGTAAGCACCTGTAAATATTTACGTGTAACTTCCAAATCCGAATACATATGACAATATAATTGGTATGAATTAAAAGGCCAACCACTCCTCTTGGTTCTACTATCAACTTCTCGCGTCTAAGTCCTTCAAGAGTAAAAAGTATGTAATTTATGAAGACAGGCATGCTTATTCTTTAACCCGATTCCCATTCTCCATGTAAAAATTTGCGAGGTTTGGGTCATAATTGCGGCCTCTGGAGCGACCAGAAAAGCCGACAATTATTTGGTCCATTTCATTCCCTAAATATTAATTGGTCTATAATTGTGGACTGTATCGTGTTTACAAATTATAATGGACAGACGGACGGACACACGTGTCTAAATCGACTAAGCTAGTGGATATATGACGATGGGTATACTAAAAGGTGGGTTTAAGACCAATATTTCGCGACGTTACAAACTCTTGGGGCTGCACAAAGCTATAATACCCTGACAACATACTCCTGTAGGGTATAATAAATTACAAATATAAAATATTAACCCCTGGTTACTAGGCCTTAAGCTAATATATAATTTCATCCAAACATCTTAGAAAACATTCAATTAAATATCATTATATTTTTTTTAAAAAAATATCCCATGATCCTTCTCTATCTCCTCATTCGAGAACACTTTAGTTTTCAAAATATTCCCAATACTTTAAATCTTTACAATGAAGTTGTTCTGCCACCCGGTTAATGGATTTTCCACGAATACCCAACATATATACATATGTGTTAAATTCCATAGAACCACTCCCCCTACCCCCCATTGGATTTGTTTGACAAACATTCCCAACATATTCTTATGAAAATTTCAAAAAAAACAACAAATACTTTAGAATCCTTTCAGTCATTCAACAGACTGAAATGCTGTTATTACACTTGGCAAATCTCGTTCATATTTAATCTTTTGTGCAAATATCAAGCCAATGAAGCTGAAGCAGAAGAGTATACATGCTGAAGCATGTTATGGAAAAACAATCTGTGTTTTCTTTTACATGTTTTTTTGTTTTTCAAAACCAATACTCGTACTCACATCACGTAATACTCGTTTCGGGTAAAATTGCTTGTACGAATCCAATGTGTGTACAACACATTTTACAATGTGTACCAGCAAAAGCGGATGCAGCAACAGTTCTTATTTTTACTGATGTTGTTGTTGTTTTGAATGTATCACTTTAAGGAGGATATATATATCACAAATGATATGTTATTATTATTGTTACAGCACATATAATACATTGTTGATAAAAGGAATGAAAGTGAAAAAAATCGAATAAAAACTTGATATCATCTCGAGTGTGAGAAACAAGATTTATTTTTTTCCGATTACAAATTCGTTCAACAATGTGGGCCTGTCATTCAATGTGTGTGCATTAGAGTGTATCACATGTGAAATTGCTGCCGCTATTTCAATCGGATATGAGTTTGTGATGTCATTCCATTGAAATTGTATTTCCTTTATCATTATTCAGCCGACCACTCACTTACTCATTATCGAAGACAATTGTATTCCTTTGACTCGTCCATTTCATTTATATATTTTTTTTATTTGTAGAATATTCTTCAGAGCATATCTGACAATGTGTCGACGGAAGTTTATTGTTATTTGTCCAAATGAAAGAAAGAAGAAGATATGTTATTTCCTCTGAGAGTTGTATATAACAAGTGCATGCAGTTAAACAAAAGAAAAGTTGACAAGCCTAATACAGGGTCATATTGTGGGGCAATTATTTGTCTTTATTATAGAATCGGCAAACTATATTTTGACATTTAAAATAGTGTCACTTGCCGTGTTGCCGACAAATATATGACCACAGCCTATGATTTTCGGAAGCATTCGGAATTACACACAGGTTTTATTATTCGTTTTATATAAGGTAAATGTTTTTCTCAAAAGGGTTTCGGGTTCAATATTGATCAAATCGGTTATTCAATTTCCTTCAAATTACAAATTATAAAATAAAATATTGACCCTTTTGAGGGGAGATACCAGAAGTAGATTGCCGACGGGTCCCACCTTGGGACTTGACCTAGGCTTTATATAGATAATATGTTGTGCAAGGTTTGTATCAAATCGGAAATTCCATTCGCCTAATATTGAGTTTAAATAGTTGACCAATGGGTCTCATCTTCACACAAAATTTAGGCTTGGTAAAGATAATAGGTGGAGCAAAGTTTGGCTGAAATCGGACATTCATTTTGATAAAAGTTTGGGCAAAGTTTGGTTGAAATTGGACGTTTCTTTCGCCCGATTTTGGATTTGGATTGAAAACCATGACCAAAAGGGGGGGGGGGGGGTGTTGTACCAGAAGGTGAGGATCAGTCGGGGCTATCTTCGGACTAGATTTAGGCTTGGTAAAGATAATAGGGTTTTCAAAGCGTAGCTCAGATCGTACAGTTTTTTTTACCTGATATTGGATTTTTAAATGTTGAATATTTTAATTATTTGTTGGAGAAGTACCAAAAAGAGTGGGCCAAATAAATAAAATTACAAATAATAGGTTGCACACGATTCGCTATTTTCGATATCAAGGTGTATAAGGCTAATGAGGATAAAAAAATAAATTTGTAGTCTCGATTTGTATACTCCACACAACTATGTTGTCAGGGTATTATAGCTGTGTGCAGCCCCAAGAGTTTGTAACGCCGCGAAATATTAAATAAATATTGGTCCTAGAGTCACCATTAAGTATACCGATCGTCATATCTCGACCAATTGAGTCAATCTAGACATATGTTTCCGTCCGTCCGCCCGTGCATTATATTTTTTTTGTAAATCTGTACATTATTGCAGTCTCGATTTTTATACCCCACACAACTATTTTTCAGGGTATTATTACTTTGTGCAGCCCCAAGAGTTTGTAACGCCGCGAAATATTGGTCCTAGACCCATATCTCGACGAGCGGAGTCGATCTAGACATGTGTGTCCGTCCGTCCGCCTGTGCATTTTCGCGAAATTTTGCATATAGGATGGGTTCTGGCCAAGGAAAACCCTTATTGTTTTTGGTAAAGATCAGGTAATATTTAGGGGCTGAAATGGACCAAATACTAAATTTTTATCGGTTTTTCCGGCTCCAGAGGCCGCAGTTATGGTCCGAACATCGTGAAATTTTACATGGAGAAGGGGATCGGGCCTAAGAATAAGCATGCCAGTTTTGATAAAGATCGGTCAATATTTAGCGGGTCAAATGGACCCTGACTTTTGAGTGAAAAATTACAAAATTTTTATTCTGGGGCATATATACTTGCTCCTGAAGGACATATACTCGAGATGTTGATAGTGTGTCCAAGATGAGTTGTTGACCTTCAAATTGATACCAATTATATGGCTGTATGTACTCCGATGCGGGAGTTATACGTAATTAAGTAGAGGTGACTATGTGCATATTATTACTATTACTCCATTAGAGGACGGAAATGTCGCTCTAATCGCTTTGAAATTGTACATGAAATTCCGATTATAGTCAAGGACGACACTTATAGTTCTCGGTGAAGTTGAGATTTCATTATGGGGGTGCAATGAACCGAAAACGTTAATTTTGTCAGATTTTCTAGTCGCTCTAGAGGCAATTATTATATGCAGAAGATCACGTATTTTACATGGTGAAGGGGATCTGACCAAATACTTAGAGCGGCTGTTTAGATGATGATCGGTCAATTTTCCGAGGGTCAAATCACCCAAACCTAAAGTGACCATTTTTTTTTATTTTATGGTGTAAAAATTCACTTCAAGAAAAAAATTTGGAAATTATGCAAGACTAAGAAAGAGGAGTTGTTGATCTATAATAGGTAAAAAGGGTGCAAATATCACGAAATTTTGCCCAGGCTCAGAATATAGAACCGCCGAAAGTGTGATTTTCGTGGTACTTGTGTAGGGTATCATATGGCCGGCCCTGTCCGACTATACTGCTCCGCTCACTGGTTTTTTGTGTTGCACGGTGTTATATGACTGATTTACGAACGTAGTCACAATTCTATGGAACTCATGGCGTACGAGTTATGTTATTGTAGAAAACACAATCATACATAAAGTATACGCCCTCATAGAAATTAAAATGTGTTAATTATCACACCGTTCAAGTTTCGTTAAGAACAAATACTCCCTCGTACTTCCTCTAATCCCTTCGTTAGCTGACACGTTCCTCAATCAATCAATCCACCCACCTCTTTGTTGATTTGTACTACATAGTTTACTTATTTCGATATTTAATTGTAATTTGTAATAGGGGTATATTTCCTCGCCCCTGGAGGCATAAACTACTCCATATGATCGTACTGCTCTTCCATCAATAGATTGAATGAGGTGTTTTCCGAAAATAGGCAGAAGTCAGAAGTTTCGAATTTGACTCCATTGATTTTTATACCCTACACAACTATGTTGTCAGGGTATTATAGCTTTGTGCAGCCCCAAAAATTTGTAACGCCGCGAAATATTGGTCCTGGACCCACCTTTAAGTATACCGATCGTCATATCTCGACTAGCTGAGTCGATCTAGACATGTGTGTCCGTCCGTCCGTCTGTCCATTATAATTTGTAAACACGATACAGGCCACAGTTATGGACCAATCTTCACGAAATTTTGCATGTAGGATGGGTTCTGGCCAATGAAGACCCTTATTGTTTTTGGGAAAGATCGGTTAATATTTAGGGGATGAAATGGACCAAATACTAAATTTTTGTCGGTTTTTCTGGTCGCTCCAGAGGCCGCAATAATGGCTCGAACATCTTGAAATTTTGCATGGAGAAGGGAATCAGGCCAAAGAATAAGCATGCATGTTTTGATAAAGATCGGTCAATATTTAGCGGGTCAAACGGACCCTGACTTTTGTGTGAAAAATGACAAAATGTGTATTCTATGGCATATATATTTACCCCTGAAGAACATATACCCGAGAAGTTGATATTATATCCAAGAGGAGTGGTTGACCTTTAAATTAAGACCAATTATATTGTTGTATGTGCTCGGATGAGAGAGTTACACCTAAATATTTACAGGTATCTCCGTATTTGTATATTATTTAGTAACCCATTATCACTCTGGAGAGCTGAACTATGGCGCTGATCGCTTTGAAATGTTCCATGAGGTTCCAGTTATGGTCAAGGACAACGCCTATAATTTTCGGTGATGACCAGATAATCATTTTGGAATGAAGTGGACCGAAAACTTATTTTTTGTGTTATTTTCGAGTCGATCTATAGACCACAAATGAAAGCCGAACATCACAAGAGAACCCACGGTGAAGGGAATCTGGACAATAGTTGTACTGAATACTCGTAATATTCGGAAAAGTGTGAGGAAGAGGTGCTGTTTACCTCTAATCGGGCAAGAGGGTGCAAATATCACGAAATATTGCCCGGGCTCGGAATAAACATCCGAAAAAAATTGAGTTCCGTGGTAGTTGTGTAGGGTATCGTATGGTCGGCTCCGTCCGACTATACTGCTCCGCTCACTGGTTTTATTTTTACAATATTTATTTTTCGAACAATTTAATTTCATGACTATCTTCCAATCGACCCCATCCTATATCACATTCTTCATTTATTCCCAAAAGCAGCAGAAGTAGTTGCAGCTGATTCATATCCTGTCACCAATTTCAAATAGTACGACTACGACATTTTTATTTTATCATCTTCTATTTGCTCTCATATACACGTCCCTTAACGAGGTTCCAATTCCCGGGCATATGCAAAAATCCTTATATCCTGTCAAGCCAGATAGTGGTGATGGCAAGCGAGAACATTTCACAATAACAGAATGTCTAACAAATGTCTCAACAGATTTGTTTGCTCTACGATAAATAAAATCGTAGCCTGAACGAGCAATTGACATGTGTTACAAACTACTTGTCTAGCAGTCAATACGAATTTGTATTTCGTGCTCCTCCTCCTCCTCTTACCTTTCCATTCTACCTTTTGTGAAGACTACACCTTTCCGTTTACACTTCCGTTTTTAATCCATTTCTTTGTGTATTGTGTTCCTTTGGAGAAACAACAATGAAGCAATCCAGTCAAGACATTTTGGTGTTAACCAAATAGCTACCGTCAACTGTCAATTTGACGTTCAATTGTTAACGGATTTTGGGGGATGAGTGAGGATAAGTTCTCTCCAGAAAGGTGGAGAAAAAAATATAACAAATCTATGCTTTATATTGATTTAAATTGAATGTTGAAGTGATTAGGTGTGAATAAAAGAACAATCGAAGATGTTACTGGGGAGGCGGGGTGTTATCGATGGATTATTGTAGGATTCGGTTGGTTGAGAAACGTGTCAGCTAACGAAGGGATTAAGGGAAGTAAGGAGTTGTGTTTTCTATGAAGTAAGTGATTGTAACAGTTAGTTATAATATTCCAATTGTCATGGGTGCGTATACATTATGTTGTATTGTTAATACAATAATATAACTCATACGTACAACAATATGTAGCAAAATGTGTAATGGCTTAAATATTTTTAAACAAATTTGTAACAAGGGCTGAGATCTAAATTATATTTGTTTAAAAATATTTTTCCATAGACGTGGATTTTTTTAAACTTATATCTTCCAAGGACTACCCCAGCTATAGAATTGGATTTTTAACCTATATTCCCCCGAAGGTCTATCTTAGCCAACAAATAATATTTTTTCAAGAACTATCTGAGCATAGACGTGAATTTTTTGAACCAAAATTTTTCAAAGACTGTCTGAGCTATTAGGGTTGGTTTTTGTAAAAACATATGATTTTTCCATGGACTATCTGTCCATTAAATAGTATTTTTGCAAAGACTATGTGAGCCATAGGCGTGGATTTTTTAACCAATATTTCTTTCAAGGACTATCTGAGCCATTAAATCATATTTTTCTAAGGACTATCTCCATCATTAAACAATATTTCTCGAACGACTAACTATGCAATAATTAATTTAATTAATTTATATTTTTCCAGGATTAAGCCAACAAATAATATTTTCCAAGAACTGCCTGAGCCTAGTCGTGATTTTTTTAACCAATATTTTTCCAAGTGCAATCTGAGCTATTTGGCCATTGCAAATACTCTCAAGCACTATCTGATTAACCAATATTTTTCCAGGGACTACCTAAACTATAGTTGCAGAATTTTAAAGAAGATTTTTCTCCAAATAAAGATATAGAATATTTTTTGAAGCAACTATAGGCGTGACTTTTTTATAGAATATTTTTTCCATGCATTCTCAATCTGTCAGAGGCATGCATTTCGCAAAGAATATTTTTTCTCCAGATCGTATATGTGTAGACTTTTTAGCGTGAATTTTTCCTAGTAGCCATACACCATATTGCTTCAAGGCGTGTATTTTCCAAAGAGACTCTATAGTCTCTATAGTCTCTATAGACGAGCTGAAGGGAGTCTCTCTGTAGACGAGCTGAAGGGAGTCTCTCTGTAGACGAGCTGAAGGGAGTCTCTCTGTAGACGAGCTGAAGGGAGTCTCTCTATAGACGAGCTGAAGGGAGTCTCTCTATAGACGAGCTGAAGGGAGTCTCTCTATAGACGAGCTGAAGGGAGTCTTTTATAGATGAGCTGAAGGGAGTCTTTTATAGACGAGCTGAAGGGAGTCTTTTATAGACGAGCTGAAGGGAGTCTTTTATAGACGAGCTGAAGGGAGTCTCTCTATAGACGAGCTGAAGGGACCCTCTCTATAGACGAGCTGAAGGGAGTCTTTTATAGACGAGCTGAAGGGAGTCTTTTTAGACGAGCTGAAGGGAGTCTTTCTAGAACTGCTAATGGGAGTCTTTCTAAACGAGCTGAAGGCAGTTTTTGGAGACGAGCCGAAGGGAGTTTTTAGACGAGCTGAAAGGAGTCTTTCTAAAGCTGCCAAGGGGAGTCTTTCTAGACCAGCTGATGGCAGTTTTTGGAGACGAGTAAAGGAAATAGACGGGGTAAAGGAAATCTTTATAGAGGAACTGAAGGTAGTCTTTCTAGCCAGCTGAAGGAAGTCTTTCAAGACGAGCTGAAGGGAGTCTTTCTAGAACTGCTAAGGTGAGCCTTTCCAGACCAGCTGAAGGCAGTTTTTGAGACGAGCCGAAGGGAATCGTTCTAGACGAATGAAGGCTTTAGAGAGGAACGGAAGGTAGTCTTTCTAGCCAGCTGAGAGGAGTATTTCTGAATTAAAATACATTCTTTTTTGTGCTCATTTTATGGCTAAAAAATTCTATATCAAACGAACATTCGCCACAGAATGTTCGCACACACATAACAAACGAGTGAGAGCACACAACAACGATCGTTCGTTTCGTTTGGTGGTTGAAATTCCTTCTGATATTCTCTCACGAATGAAAACAAACATTCCCGAATTCTCGCGAATGTTTAAAACAGCAACAACGATAAGAACAAACGTTCGTGAACTCATCGTTCGTAAATTTTTATCGTTCGTAAATTTTTCGTACAAGGCGAACATTCACGAGAGAATGCAAATACGTGTTCATTCATTGTAACTTTATCATTCGTGAGAAAAAGTGTATTTTAATCATTCTTCGCACCCTGCTTTAAACGCTTCTATCGCCTAAAAAGGAATTTTAATGCCTTTAAAGGCTTCTATCACCTAAAAAAGGCATTTTAATTTTCTATCGTCTATAAAAGGCATTTTAGTTTTCTGTGGTCTAAAAAGGCATTTTAAGCCCTATATCGCCTAAAAAGGCACTTTAATTTTCTATCGCCTAAAAAAGGCATTTTAAGGCCTTTAAAGGCTTCTATCGCCTAAAAAAGGCATTTTAATTTTCTATCACCTCAAAAAGACATTTTAATTTTCTATCGCCTAAAAAAGGCATTTTAAGGCCTTTTAAGGCGTCTATTGCCTAAAAAAGGCATTTTAAGGCCTTTAAAAGCTTTGATCTTTTATTTTAGTTTTCTGTGGTCTAAAAAGACATTTTGAGGTCTTTAAAGGCTTCTATAGACTAAAAGAGGCATATCAGTTTTCTGTGCTCTAAGATAGGAATTTCAAGGCCTTTAACGGCTTCTATTGCCTAAAAAAGACATTTTAAGGCCTTTGAAGGGTTCTATCGCCTTAAAAAAGCATTTTGGTTTTCTGTGGTCTAAGAAAGGCATTTAAAGGCTTCCATCGCCTAAAAAAGGCATTTTAATTTTTAATCGCCTAAAAAGGACATTTAAGGCTTTTAAAGGCTTATATAGCCTAAAAAATGCTTCTATCGCCTAAAAAAGCTTTTTTAGTTTTCTGCCAAAAAGGCATTTTAATTTTCTATCGTCTATAAAAGGCATTTTAGTTTTCTGTGGTCTAAAAAGGAATTTTAAGGCCTTTAAAAGCTTCTATCGCCTAAAAACGGCATTTTAAGGCCTTTAAACGCTTCTATCGCCTAAAAAAGGCATTTTAATTTTCTGTTATTTAAAAAGGCATTTTAAGGCCTTTTAAGGCTTCTATCGCCTAAAATAGAAAGTTTAAGGTCTTTAAACGCTTCTATCGCCTAAAAAAGGCATTTTAAGGCCTTTAAAGGCTTTTATCGCCTAAAAATGTATTTTGGTTTTCTGTGGTCTAAGAATGGCTTTTAAAGGCTTCTAGAACCTAAAAAATACATTTTAAGGCCTTAAAATGCTTCTATCGCCTAAAAAGGCTTTTTTATTTTTCTGCGGTCTAAAAAAGCATTTTAAAGCCTTTAAGGGCTTCTATCGTCTAAAAAAGACATTTTAATTTCCTATCGCTTCAAAAACGTATTTTAAGGCCGTTAAAGGCTTCTATCGCCTAAAAAAAAAGACATTTTATTTTCCTATCGCCTAAAAAAGGCATTTTAAGGCTTCTATCGCCTTAAAAAAGGCATTTTAATTTTCTATCACCTAAAAAAGACATTTTATTTTTCTCTCGCCTAAAAAAGGCATTTTAAGGCCTTTTAAGGCTTCTATCGCCTAAAAAGGCATTTTAATTTTCTATCGTCTATCTATCGCCTAAAAGCACTTTTTTTAGACTAGCTGAAGGGAGTTTTTTTAAACTAGCTGAAGGCAGTTTTTGTAGACGGGCTTAAGGGAGTCTTTCAAATACGATCTAAATAGAATCTTAATGGACGAACTGCAAGGAGGCTTTGTAGTTATGCTAATGGGACATCTTATAGGCAACATCGAGGAAATCTGTATAGGCGTGTAGTATTTAGAAATAGATGTAAGTAATTGGGGTTCTCATAACATATATTGTTTAGACGTGGTGTGTGAGGTGTTCAAAGACCTTGAAGACTAGTTGGGTATTTCGATGATAGGATTCATAAAATCTATATTCCCAAGGTATAAGCTAAAAACCCTAAAATGAAAAATCCATATTTTCTAATTTTATTTTTTTTTTTTAATTTTTCACATTTTCTATCACTTGGACTTAAATAAATGAATTTTATTTTTTTTTTCATCTTCATAATTTACATTCTCAACCAATGATATAATATTATGCAAAAAAATACAAAAAAAAATAGAAAGCATATCCAACAGAGTGTTATACAAATAAGTTCATATGTATTTTTTGGCTTAGTTGGAAACTCTCTGAGTTTTATGGTTTTTTTGCATCATTTGCTATTTTTCGATTTCTCTCTCTTACTCTCTCTGCAAAATCTTCCTCTTTTAGAATGGCATTAACCGGGTGTATTTAAATAACAAATGTTGCCAATAACACTGCAAATATTTTTTAAAGATGAAAGACCTTTTAATGTGGTGTACTGGCAATAGTGGAGCTGATGGTGGTGGTGGTCGTGTTCATGGTCGTGGTGCATGGCATAGGTTAAAATCCTCTTAAAAGTATATACATATCGTGTACAATATTATCCCAGATTTTTGCCATATTTAAATTCGTTCGTTTGTTGTCAAACAAAAGGTACAGATGAAATTATTCGAGGATATTCAACAAAAATCTGGATTCCATGAAATCAATGATGGGATTAGAGAGCTGGGAATATGCTTTCAATGTGAATCGAGGCATACAAATGTGGGGGATTTTTTTTCAAAATTGTTCAACATATTTTAAGTTACAAAATGCAATTTCCAGTAAAACTATTGGTTGTCATTCATGATATATTTTATTATCCTCAACTAAGCAGATCACATCTAAAGCAAAATAAATAAAATATCCAAAAAAAAATATTAAATAACTTTAAATATATTTATGTGTCTGTGTGTGTTTTTTTTTTAAACTGAGCAATTCAAGGTCTCCTCCAGCCGGTTTTGATTACACATTGCATCAACAATTCATTTCATAACTTATTCAATATTATTTATTTAGGGGCCAACTTAAAAACATAACTGACAGAAATATGCTACCTCTCCTTTTGTATTTTTTTCAGTTTCTCTTGAACTTCTGGCAAATAAAAACACGTTTGTATTTGTGTGTGCGAGTGTGTGTAAAAGGCCTTCTAATTCTTGTGAAACAATTTAAATATTTGATTCCAATTTGGTTTTTTCTTTCATTATTGTACCGAAAAAATTAAATTAGTGCTAAAAAATTGAATTTTCCGCAGGGTTTTCTTAGAATAAATAATTCGAACATTCAATATGATTTTTTGAAAGGAAATTTGATTTGTCGTTTTATTTTCCTTGGATGGACTTAATTTAACGGGAAGGATGTTTTTAAGTTTTACGAAAAACATGTTTAAATTCTTCTCAAGTGTTTGTCAGCACAAGTAAATCAAAATAGATTAGTTCACTGAAATATCAAAGGCCAGGAAAGTCTACGATTTATGAAAAATCATTTACGGATGATCTGCCAAAGGGAGTCACTATAGACGAGCTGATGCAGGGAGTCTCTATAGACGAGCTGAAGGGAGTCTCTATAGACGAGCTGATGCAGGGAGTCTCTATAGACGAGCTCATGCAGGGAGTCTCTATAGACGAGCTCATGCAGGGAGTCTCTATAGACGAGCTCATGCAGGAAGTCTCTATAGACGAGCTCATGCAGGGAGTCTCTATAGACGAGCTCATGCAGGGAGTCTCTATAGACGAGCTGATGCAGGGAGTCTCTATAGACGAGCTGATGCAGAGAGTCTCTATAGACGAGCTGATGCAGGCAGTCTCTATAGACAAGCTGATGCAGGGAGTCTCTATAGACGAGCTGAAGGGAGTAGTCTCTATAGACGAGCTTAAGGGAGTCTTTATAGACGAGCTTAAGGGAGTCTTTATAGACGAGCTTAAGGGAGTCTTTATAGACGAGCTTAAGGGAGTCTTTATAGACGAGCTTAAAGTAGTCTTTATAGACGAGCTGAAGGGAGTCTCCATAGACGAACTGAAGGGAGTCTCTATAGACGAGGTGAAGGGAGTCTCTATAGACGAACTAAAGGGAGTCTCTATAGACGAGCTAAAAGGAGTCCCTATAGACGTTCTAAAGGGATTCTCTATAGGTGAGCTGAAGGGATTCTCTATAGACGAGCTGAAGGGATTCTCTATAGACGAGCTGAAGGGAGTCTCTATGAACGAGCTGCATCATTCACATAAAATCGGACGAAACTATATATGGGAGCTATATCTACATCTGAACAGATTTTAACAAAACTTCGCAGACATCAGTCTGGATCAAATTCAGTACTCTGTGCAGAATTTTGTCCCAATCGGACAAATATTGGGAGTTTGGTGCATCATTAACATAAAAACGGACGAAAATATATATATACTATATCTGTACCGATTTTTTCCTATTTCAATAGTGTTCGTCCTTGGGCCAAAAAGCTGGTTTGTTACAGAACGGTTATTCCATAAGCCGAGCTTAAAAAAGATTTCCTTATTCCTCTATAGTTGGCACATATCGTCTTGTCTCCTTTTTTGTGCACGGGACACAGGATGCTGAGGTTCCAATCATTGGGCATGCATTCATCTAGCCAAATTCTACTAATCAGCTGGTGCATGCTCCTGACCAGCATCTGGCCACCAGTCTTAAATAGTTCGGCTGGTAACCCATCGACTCCTGCTGTTTTGTTGTTCTTGAGCCGATTAATTACTTTTATGACCTCATCTTGGCTAGATGGTATACACTGTATACCATCATCTCTTATTGGTTCTGGGGTATCTTCTTCATCGCCACTATTTGATACTAGAAGCTTTTCAAAATGCTCCTTCCAGATCCTCAACACGCTGCCTTATCTGTCACCAGGTTTCCTTCTTCATCTCTACAGGAGGATGTGACTGCACCAAAGTCTTCGGTTTGGTGTTTTACTCGTTGGTAAAATTTCCGGACTTAACCATGTTTCCTTCTTCATCTCTACAGGAGGATGTGCCTGCACCAAAGCCTTCGGTTTGGTGTTTTACTCGTTGGTAAAATTTCCGGACTTCATTTTGACTCCTGTACAACTCGATTTGCTCACGCTCACTTTTTCTTTCTTCATTTTTTCTGAAAACAGGTTTTTCCTCTCTCCTTTTCTCCTTTTCGAAAATATTTATAATAAAAGCCTTACATAGGCGTAGATTTTTTAAACAAGTATAAAGTAGTATTGTATCTATGCCTAATCGATAACAGTGAAAGTGTGAACTATGCTACACATTGTTCATTATCCCATGAGCATTGATTACAATTATGAATAATAGAATTAATTTTTAAACCAACTCTTTTTATATACTGTCCCCTTTTGTTCTCTCTGCCCATATTTGAAATATATAACAAACCCAGATTGCCGTGGTGCTCTCTAACATTTTTTTGTTCGCTTTGTACAAATGCAATTTTACTCGGCCACAATTGAAATTATTCTTTTGGGATTGTACTGCTTTTGTTCTGACCACAAATGAATGGATGAAAAAATAACCAACGTAAAGTTGTAACATAGAAAAAATCGCTGTTCATAATTTCTCTTTATTTGTTTAATTAAACATGATGTACTTCGTTGCAAAGACTTTGTTAGAATTGTTAATGAACTTTTTTAAAGCTTTGTGAAATTGTGAAAAGAGAAACAGAAAATAAATACCACTTTTCTGAAAAGAGAAACAGAAAATAAATACCACTTTTCTATTCATAATGTTTGTTCTTTAGATTAGAAGGAACATAGGGTGTACAACCAACGCCCCTCAATGTCATTTATATTTGTAATTTAATAGTAAAATCATGGTGTCTAGAAAATAAGGTAATACTAATAATACCCTTCACCACACTGTGATACAGGGTATTATGTCTTTGTGCATATGTTTGTAACAGTCAAAAATAATCGAGATAGACCCATGGTTCCTTTTGAGAATATTCATAGAATCACTTCCTGAGTCGATTTATGCATGTCCGTCTGTCCGTCCGTCCGTCTGTTGATGTTAAATTTTAAACAAAGTACAGGTCGCATTTATGATCCGATTTGGATGAAATTTGGCACAGGTTACTTAATTGGCCCAAGGACGAACCCTATTGAAATTGGAGGAAATCGGTCCACGTTTAGGCATAGCTCCCATATAAGGGTACCCCCCCCCCCCCAATTTTCGGTATTTCGAGTTTATTTCACGGTTTTTTTAACTGAAATTTGGTACTTTGAGTTCTTATTGGGTAGCAAATCTCCCTACTAAAAATTATAAATATAGGTCCATTTTTTCGGACAGTCCCCATATAAGGGTACCCCCAATTTTCGGTATTCTGGGGGTTTTGATCGCATTTTTCGAACGAATTCGCTGAAATTTGGTACTTTGAGTTCTTATCGGGTAGCAAATCTCCCTACTAAAAATTATAAATATAGGTCAATTTTTTCGGATAGTCCCCATATAAGGGTACTCTAAATTTTCGGTATTTTGGGGATCTTGAGCTCGTTTTATAACTGAATTCTCTGAAATTTTGTACATTGGGTTCTTGTTGGGTACCAAAGTACTCGACTAAAAATTATAAATATAGGTCCAGTTTTTCTGGTAGTCCCCATATAACGGTACCCCCAATTTTTTTGTATTTTGGGTGTTCTGATCGTATTTTTGGACCGAATTAACTGTAATTTAGTACGTCGAGTTCTTATTAGGTAGCAAATCTCTCCACTATAAATTATAAATATAGGTCCATTTTTTCGGGTAGCCCCCATATAAGGGTACCCCCCCAATTTTCGGTATTTTGGGGTTCTTGAGCGCGTTTTTCAACCAAATTCTTTGTAATTTGGTTTTTTGTAGTCGTATATGGTAACAAACCTCCCTCCCAACAATTATTTATATCGGTTCAGATTTAGATATAGCTCCGATTTATAGTTTCGTCCGATTTAATGTAAATAGTGCACCAAACTCCCAATAGTGGACGACTAAAGCAAAATTGTGCACAGAGTACTGACTGTGTTCACGTTCGTGAAATGCCTATGTTTGGAACCCCTGTGTTTTTAATGTCAAACCATCACAACTCTGGTCGATCTGGTGACAATGGTGGGCAGCTTGGGACCTTTTTTTGTTGGATGCTCAAATAGCGTACTAGTTGGAATTCATTCCAGCGAATAATAGTTTTTTAATTATCAAATTTTATCACTCGTTGTTGTATATTATAACAGAGCGAACGTCTGTTAATAAATATTGTAAATTTTAATCGAAAAGTCGGTCGGTTGCACAGAGTACTGAATTAGGTCCCGACTGATGTATGCGAAATATCTATATCTACAGGATATTGTAGATATTAACATGTCTTGCATGTACCCATAGTGGTGAAGGGTATCATATAGTCGGCCCCGTCCGACTTTTGAACTTTCCTTAATGGTTTTGAAATAGATTTGTTTTGAGTTACATGTACCCCAGGGTGAATTTGAAAAAAAAAATTAATTAAAATTCTGCAACAATTCGTGCATTAATAATGTATAATTGACATATTAAAAATCCGGCATTCTAATGACCTCCTAATCAACTCAATGGTCATATCAAAGGGTCACATTTCTTCTTATGTCCACACTCCATTTAAAATTCGATCCTTTATTTGTTTGTCATCGTCTATCTGTGCAATTTCATTGACCCTAATTTAAAGCAAAATATGCATTTTGTCACGCTTCCAGTAATTCCCTAGGGTTACCATTTACAGATGTCAAAATCATATCAACCATCAACATTTGTAAGGCAATACTTCGAAGTTCAATGATTGTGATATCAATGACCCATTATTTGGGATCCAAATACCGATGCGAAATGATACAAAACAAACAAAGGATTTTCTTTGAATTCTCAAAGGCCATTGTCTTTTTAAGGTGATTCTTTGTAAATTAGAAAGTGGGATGGCAACAATCGAGTGTGTTCTTTTGGAATTTTTTTTCAAGGAATTAATTTGTTAATATGCATGTAAATAAAACTAGTTAAAACACGCTTGCAATTATTTCAAGATATCATCACGTTCACAGCACATCTTCCTTACACGGACATATTTTCCGAATATCCCAATATTCTATACAGCCCTTCTAATTACTTGTCCAGATTCACTTCACCGTGTGTTGTGATTTTCGGCTTGTGGCCTATAGCTTGACTCGAAAAAATACAAAAAAATTAGTTTTGGGTCCACTTCATCCCAAAATTTTAATCTGATCATCACAGAAAATTATAGGCCATACCTGGATTCTCAAGAAAAATGTCAAAGCGGTGAGCTCTATATTTTCCCTTCTATTGTGCTAATATGTTACTAAATAATATATGAACACGTAAGCTCCTGAAAATATTTACGTGTAACTCCCACATCCGAGTACATACGACCATATAATGGTATCAATTTAAAGGTGAACCACTCCTCTTGGATATACTTCGTGGGTCAATGTCCTTCAGGAGTAAATATATACGCTATAGAATACAAATTTTGTCATTTTTCACACCAAAGTCAGGGTCCATTTTACCCGCTAAATATTGACCGATCTTTATTAAAACAGGCATGCTTATTCTTTGGCCCGATCCCCTTCTCCATGTAAAAATTCGAGATGTTTGGGCCATAATTGCGGCCTATGGAGCGACCAGAAAACCCGACAAAAATTAAGTATTTGGTCCATTTCATCCCCTAAATATTAACCGATCTTTACCAAAAACAATAAAGGTCTTCATTGGCCAGAACCCATCCTACATGCAAAATTTCGCGAAGATTGGTACATAACTGTGGCCTGTATCGTGTTTACAAATTATAATGGACAGACGGACGGACACACATGTCTAGATCGACTCAGCTAGTCGAGATATGACGATCGGTATACTTAAAGGTGGGTCTAGGACCAATATTTCGCGGCGTTACAAACTCTTGGGGCTGCACAAAGCTATAATACCCTGACAACATAGTTGTGTAGGGTATAAAAAGGGGTTATATGGGGACGACCCCTAAAAGAGGCGAATATTAAACATTTTTTTGGTAGGAAGATTTGTTGCCATATACGACGACAAAATACCAAATTGCAGCGAATTCGGTTGAAAAACGCGTTCAAGAAACAAAAAATACCGAAACTTGGGGGTATCCTTATATGGGAACTATCCCAAAAAATGGACCTATATTTATAATTTGTTGTGCAGAGATTTAGTACCTATTAAGAACTCAAAATACAAAATTACAGGCAATTCGGTGAAAATATACGATCAAAACCCCCAAAATACTGAAAATTAGGAGGGACCGTTATATGGAGGCTACCAGAAAAAGTGGACCTATATTTATAATTTTTTGTGGAGACCTTTAGTACCCAATAAAAACTCAATTTACCAAATTTCAGCGTATTCGGTTGACAAACGCTGTTATATGGGAGCTATACCTAACCGTGGACCGATATATCCCATCTGCGAACTTGACCTACCTGCAGACAAAATTCTATGCAAAATTTTGGCGTTCTATCTCAATTCGTTTATACCCTAGATTGAGTACAACAGACGGACGCACATGGCTAGATCGTCTTAGAATTTTACCCTGATCAAGAATATACTTTATAGGATCGGAAATAAATATTTCGATGACTTACAAACGGAAGGACAAAATTAATATACCCTCCATAAAATGGTGGAGGGTATAAAAATAATAATTATTTTTAATTAGCTAATGATTGCTTATTTTCCTGGGTGAATTATACAAATTAAATTAATTATGCTAATATTACGGAAATAAAAAAATACAAAACCAATTAGTATGTAGATTTAATATTTTTATACCCTTCAACACACTGTGGTGCAGGGTATTATGTCTTTGTGCATACGTTTGTAACAGGCAAAAGGAAACGAGATAGACACATGGTTCCTTTTGAGAATATGTACATGTCCGTCCGTACATGTCTGTCCGTCCGTCCATGTATTTTTGTTAACAAAGTACAGGTCGCATTTGTGATCCAATTTCGATGAAATTTGGCACAGTTCACTTATTTGGCCCAAGAACGAACCCTATTAAAACTGGGAAAAATCGCTTCAGATTTATATATAGCTCCCATATATATTTTCGTCCGATTTTATGTAAATAGTGCACCAAAGTCCCTATATATCTTTCGATTTGCACGAATTGAGTCTAGAACGATGTGTGTTAAATTTCGTGAAAATCGGTTCAGATTTAGATATAACTCCCATATATATTTTCGTCCGAATTTAGGTAAATAATGCACCAAAGGCCTTATATTTACTTCGATTTGGACGAAATTTGGCATAGCGTACTGAATTAGTCTAGAACTATGTGTGTTAAATTTTATGAACATCGGTTCAGATTTAGATATAGCTCCCATATATGTATATATATATATATATATATTGGTCCGATTTTAGGTAAATAGTGCACCAAAGTCCTTATATGTCCTTCGATTTGCACGAAATTTGGATTTATAAGCAAATGCAAAAAAAACCAGTAAGGAAAGTAGTAAAGTCGGACGGGGCCGACTATATGATACCCTTCACCACTTTGAGTATATTCAACAGATGAATCCTAACAGAAGTCGCATTTTTAAAGGACCAGTAAAATGAAATTGGAACCATAAACACGTCATTCTGCAACCGATACTAATTTGTTCATTTGGTCAGATATAGAAGCTATATCTAAATCTGAACCGATTTCAGGAAACTTAACACACATCATTCTAGACCTAATTTGTTACGCTGTGCCAAATTTCGTGCAAATCGAAAGATATATAGGGACTTTGGTGCACCATTTACATTAAATCTGACGAAAGTATATGTGGGAGCTATATATAAATCTGAACCGATTTTCAGGCAACTTTACACACATCATTCTAGACCTAATTTGCTACGCTGTGCCAATTTTCGACTTAAATCGACTCAAAAAGTGATTCTATGCATATTCTCAAAAGGAGTCTATGGGTCTATCTCGATTACACTGTGCGACACGAAAATTTTTCAGGGGTTCCAATGTACCAATTCTGTTTAGTTGGAGTCCCTGGATCACGAAAATACCTTTGGTTTTTCTGGGTCACTTCGAAAATTAATTTTATAACGGTAAATATAGAGAAAATCGTGGTTTCATGGACTTTCCATTTGAAACTTGAATAACTTATTTACTTTATAACGGATTTATATTATTATTTTTTTCTTTCGAAGAGTACAATTTTTCCTTTCAAAAAAGATATATATTTGGTAAATCGGTTGAGGATTGACTGAGTTACAGCGGTTGAAATGTGAAAAAATACGCATAAAATTACAAAATTTATTTTTCTTCGGACTGTACGATGAAATTATGATATCAAACCATATAAGTTTTATTATATTACGGGGAAGAAAATTAAATTAGCTTTCGAAAATGATAAAAATCAAAAAAATAGGTTAAAAAATGGATGACTTATACACATTTTTGTATTGATTCTATGCATATTCTCTAAAGGAAAGATGGGTCTATCTCATTTCCTTTTGCCTGTTACAAACATAACGGTTTGTAAAAGGAAACGATACAGACCCATATTTCCTTTAGAGAATATGCATAGAATCAATACAAAAATGTGTATAAGTCATCCATTTTTTAACCAATTTTTTTGATTTTTATCATTTTCGAAAGCTAATTTAATTTTCTTCCCCATAATATAATAAAACTTATATGGCTTGATATCATAATTTCATCGTACAGTCCGAAGAAAAATAAATTTTGTCATTTTATGCGTATTTTTTCACATTTCAACCGCTGTAACTCAGCCAATCCTCAACCGATTTACCAAATATATATCTTGTTTGAAAGATAAAATTCTACTCTTCGAACGAAAAAAAGAATAGTATAAATCCGTTAGAAAGAAAAGAAGTTATACGCGTTTCAAAGTGAAAATCTATGGAACCACGTTTTTTCCTACATTTACCGTTATAAAACAAATTTTCGAAGTGACCCAGAAAAACCAAAGGTATATTCGTGGTCCAGGGACTCCAACTAAACAGTATTGGTACATTAGAACTCCTGAAAAAAATTTTAGTTTTGTTTTGTATCACAGTGTTATTTTTGCATGTTACAAACATATGCACAAAAACATAATACCCTGTACCAGGAAAAAGAATTTGGTTCAAGAACCTCACAACCTGGGGGCTACCAGAAGAAATTGACCAATATTTACTCGACGTACTAAATTACAGTCAATTTAGTCGAAAAATCCGATCAGAACCCCCAAAATACCAAAAATTTTGGGGTACCGTTATATGGGTACTACCAGAAAACTGGACCTATATTAATAATTTTTAGTGGAGTAATTTGGTACCCAATAAGAACCCAATGTACAAAATTTCAGCGAATTCAGTTATAAAACGAGCCCAAAAACCCGAAAATACCGAAAATTGGGGGTGCCCTTATATGGGGGCTTTCCGAAAAAATTGACCTTTATTTATAATGTTTGGTAGGGAGATTTGCTACCCAATAAGAACACAAAGTACCAAATTTCAGTGAATTCGGTCGAAAAATGCGATCAAAACCCCCAACATACCGAAAATTGGGGGTAATCTTATATGGGGGCTATCCGAAAAAATGGACCTTTATTTATAATTTTTGGTAGGGAGATTTGCTACCCAATAAGAACTCAATGTACAAAATTTCAGCGAATTCAGTTAAAAAACGCGCTCAAGAACCTCAAAATACCGAAAATTTGGGGGTACCCTTATATGGGGGCTATGCGAAAAAATTGACCGTTATTTATAATTTTTGGTAGGGAGATTTGCTACCCAATAAGAACACAAAGTACCAAATTTCAGCGAATTCGGTCGGAAAATGCGATCAAAACCCCCAACATACCGAAAATTCGGGGTAATCTTATATGGGGGCTATCCGAAAAAATGGACCTTTATTTATAATTTTTGGTAGAGAGATTTGCTACCCAATAAGAACTCAAAGCACCAAATTTCAGCGAATTCAGTTAAAAAACGCGCTCAAGAACCTCAAAATACCGAAAATTTTGGGGTACCCTTATATGGGAGCTATGCCTAAACGTGGACCGATTTTCACCAATTTCAATAGGGTTCGTCCTTGGGCCAATTAAATGACCTGTGCCAAATTTCATCCAAATCGGATCATAAATGCGACCTGTACTTTGTTAACAAAAATACATGGACGGACGGACAGACGGACGGACGGACGGACGGACAGACGGACATGCATAAATCGACTCAGAAAGTGATTCTATGCATATTCTCAAAAGGAACCATGGGTCTATCTCGATTATTTTTGCCTGTTACAAACATCTGCACAAAGACATAATACCCTGTACCACAGTGTGGTGAAGGGTATAACAAGTTTCGATGAAATCGGTTTAGATTTCGACATTTTGTTTCAAATGTATATTTACATAATTTTGTGCCATTGTAAGAAGCAACTCTATATCTGGCCAAAATTTAGTATAGATTGCAGAATGAAATTTTTAATTTCATGTTAATGGTCCTTCAAAAATGCGATGTATGTTAGTATTCCATCTGATGAATATACCCAAAGTGGTGAAGGGTATCATATAATCGGCCCCGTCCGACTTTACTACTTTCCTTACTGGTTTTTAATATGATCGATAGAGATTCCCTTCACAATGCCTATAGAACTCCCTTCTTTACCTCACTGTAAATACTCCCTCCTTGAGCTCGCCAAAAAAAGCCCCCTTCCTAAGCTCGCCGATAGAGTCTCTATTCTGACACTTTCAACTGGTCTGTAGAGACTTCCTTCAACCCGTCTATAATAGATTCACTTCACATCGCCTATATTGGACTCCGTTCTTTAGCTCGCCTAAAAGTCTACCTTCTTCAAGTCGTCTATAAAGACTCCCTTCAGCTCATCTATAAAAGACTCCCTTCAGCTCGTCTCTGAAGAGACTTCCTTCAGCTCGTCTATGAAGAGACTCCCTTCAGCTCGTCTATGAAGAGACTCCCTTCATCTCGTCTATGAAGAGACTCCCTTCAGCTCGTCTATGAAGAGACTCCCTTCAGCTCGTCTATGAAGAGACTCCCTTCAGCTCGTCTATGAAGAGACTCCCTTCAGCTCGTCTATAAAGACTCCCTTCAGCTCGTCTATGAAGAGACTCCCTTCAGCTCGTCTATGAAGAGACTCCCTTCAGCTCGTCTATGAAGAGACTCCCTTCAGCTCGTCTATGAAGAGACTCCCTTCAGCTCGTCTATGAAGAGACTCCCTTCAGCTCGTCTATGAAGAGACTCCCTTCAGCTCGTCTATGAAGAGACTCCCTTCAGCTCGTCTATGAAGAGACTCCCTTCAGCTCGTCTATGAAGAGACTCCCTTCAGCTCGTCTATGAAGAGACTCCCTTCAGCTCGTCTATGAAGAGACTCCCTTCAGCTCGTCTATGAAGAGACTCCCTTCAGCTCGTCTATGAAGAGACTCCCTTCAGCTCGTCTATGAAGAGACTCCCTTCAGCTCGTCTATGAAGAGACTCCCTTCAGCTCGTCTATGAAGAGACTCCCTTCAGCTCGTCTATGAAGAGACTCCCTTCAGCTCGTCTATGAAGAGACTCCCTTCAGCTCGTCTATGAAGAGACTCCCTTCAGCTCGTCTATGAAGAGACTCCCTTCAGCTCGTCTATGAAGAGACTCCCTTCAGCTCGTCTATGAAGAGACTCCCTTCAGCTCGTCTATGAAGAGACTCCCTTCAGCTCGTTTATAAAGAGACTCTCTTCAGCTCGTCTAAGAAGAGACTCGTCTATAAAGACTCCCTGGCCTTCTGCTTGTTGTAAGGAGTCTCTGACCTTGTTTATTAGGACTCCGTTGCTCTAGGGACTTCCCTTCACCTCTCCTCCTCTATTAAAAATTAAACCCTTCTCTCCCTATCACATATTAAAAATCAGTAATATTTTAATTTTTCACTGCCTAAATGCATTTACATGCTTGGATGCCTCTTTCAAATTATGTTAACTCATAAATACTAGCAGATGTGTGTACGTGTCAAAAGCACTTACATTCACTTGTACACGCACACACACACACTCACTCACGAACCATATTCACATTGTAATTAAATAATTTATCGTTATTGCTACACAAGTATTTACATTTATAATTTAATTCCCCAATTTAGTTGCAAATGTGCAAATAAATATAAATGACGTCCTCCTAATAGAATTATTAATTAGATTTTTGTGGCAACACTTGGGCAAACCATCAAACGGTAAAGGGAAGCTAGCGGCAAAAATACATACATAAATTTGCATACAGATAGTTATTGTTAAACTATTTAAACTATTTAAGGGTTATTAGTAGAAAATAAATTAAATAATTTTTTGAAATGTAAATTCGATTAATTCCAGTAATATATTTTTCATCGTAGTATGCTTTGAAGGGCCAAAAGGATTGCAGCTCTTATTTATCCATATGAACCTGAAGGTCTTAACTAAGGTGACTGTGTTACAAATTCTAAGAGCTATACTAGTGTTCGCATTTCCCCCCTTTATTGCAGAAAATTCTAGTTTCTCAACTTTCCAGTAGATAATAATCTTATTTATTTATTCATTATCCTTACTGCATTGTTGCCTAAGCTTCCTTCTCTGAGCCTTCCTGCATTTAACATCAGTTCACAATTATTAACATATTTATAGTTCATTTTCTTAATGTCTTACAGGAATCATAGAAAATTCACAACTTCTTCCTAGAATTACCTGAATTTTTTTTTTGTTTTCTCTTTTTTTGTCTGTTTAGTGTCCTCGACGTGTCCTTACGAAAAACAAACGAAAAAACACAAGGCAGCAAACATAAGTCGGTACTTTTATTAAAGTTATTGTTATTACTATTCTTGTTATTGTTGTGGTGTTGCTGTTTAATGTTGATGAACAAAAGTTAAGGAAAAGAGCAAAAAGAAGTTTGTCCTTAGCCAAATAAGTTATCCTTGCAATTGGGTAGCAAAAAATGGAAATAAAAAACGTTACAAGTTATGACAATCTTAAATTTTCCTGCCAAAGACGTTTTCCTATGAATATTATTTGTGATTACTTTAATTGGAGGGAGTCTTTATTGATAAGAAGGAGGCAGTATTTTAGTCCCCCATTTACGGACATGGTCTCCATAGACAAACTGAAGAGAGTATCTATCAACTTGCTGAAGGGAGTCTTTATAGAAGAGCTGAAGGGAGTCTTTATAGAAGAGCTGAAGGGAGTCTCTATAGACGAATATGAGGGGAGTCTCTATAGACGAGCTGATGCAGGGAGTCTCTATAGACGAGCTGATGCAGGGAGTCTCTATAGACGAGCTGATGCAGGGAGTCTCTATAGACGAGCTGATGCAGGGAGTCTCTATAGACGAGCTGATGCAGGGAGTCTCTATAGACGAGCTGATGCAGGGAGTCTCTATAGACGAGCTGATGCAGGGAGTCTCTTCATAGACGAGCTGATGCAGGGAGTCTCTTCATAGACGAGCTGATGCAGGGAGTCTCTTCATAGACGAGCTGATGCAGGGAGTCTCTTCATAGACGAGCTGATGCAGGGAGTCTCTTCATAGACGAGCTGATGGGAGTCTTTATAGACGAGCTGAAGGGAGCCTCTTCATAGACGAGCTGAAGGGAGTCTCTTCATAGACGAGCTGAAGGGAGTCTCTTCATAGACGAGCTGAAGGGAGTCTCTTCATAGACGAGCTGAAGGGAGTCTCTTCATAGACGAGCTGAAGGGAGTCTCTCATCTCTTCATAGACGAGCTGAAGGGAGTCTCTTCATAGACGAGCTGAAGGGAGTCTCTTCATAGACGAGCTGAAGGGAGTCTCTTCATAGACGAGCTGAAGGGAGTCTCTTCATAGACGAGCTGAAGGGAGTCTCTTCATAGACGAGCTGAAGGGAGTCTCTTCATAGACGAGCTGAAGGGAGTCTCTTCATAGACGAGCTGAAGGGAGTCTCTTCATAGACGAGCTGAAGGGAGTCTCTTCATAGACGAGCTGAAGGGAATCTCTATAGACGTGCTGAAGGGAGTCTCTATGGACGAACTGATGCAGGGAGTCTCTATAGACGAGCTGATGCAGGGAGTCTCTATAGACGAGTTGTAGGGAGTCTGTATAGGCGAGCTGAAGGGAGTCTCTTTAGACGAACAAATCTTCAGGAAGGCACAAGGTGCCGCTATAGTTGAGCTAAAGTTCTGATAATCTTTATAGAGGTACTGAATCAGGGGTCTCTATAGCCGAGCTTAACCAGGGAGTCTTTACAGACGAAGTGAAGCAGAAAGTCTATAGAACCGAAATTGCCATTTCGTCATCTTAAAGGGTAAATCCACGCTAGGAGCCAAATTTCCATCCTATGACATTGTCCGGATGTAAGTGTACCGTCTGATTGTAGGAATTTAAAATATCAGAGCTACGTTCCGAATTGATTATATATATTCGTTTAGAGTTCTCAAGCTGCTCATGTTCTCTCACAGCCCTATATAATTTTCGCCACGTTTTGATGAACTGAATGGGGTCTCTGATTGTACAGCCTTATATAATTATCGCCACGTTTTGATGAACTGAAATATCAGAACTACATTCTTCAACCGAATTGACTATATATTTCCGTTTAGAGTTCTCAAGCTGCTCATGTTCTCTCACAGCCCTATATAATATTCACCACGTTTTGATGAACTGAATGGAGTGTCTATAGACGAGTTGGGGGAGTCAGAGGGGTCCCTATACACGAGATACGGCTCATGGAGCCTGTGTAGCCAAGCTGAAGGCTCAGTGTGTCTCTATAGATGACCTGAATCTCAAGGGGTCTTATAGAAGTTGAAGCATGGATTCGTTTGAGCCGAGTTGATGTAATAAGTATTTGTAGGAGCTCAGAGAGTCTTTATAGACGAGCAAAGTTGTATGAATATGTTATACGAGGATAGGCTTTTCAGAGATAGGCACGAGCTTTTTGGCCTATTTAACGGATGGTTCAGCTAAAATGAAGGGACTCTTTATTGACTTTAAGGGTACATACATTGATGATGAACTGAACGACCAATTATCTGTATTGGTCCTTGTGTACTACCTGACATCTCGGAAGATTTGGCATACGAGCTGAGGAATCTAGTCTATATAAACCTACAATAGGAACACCCTCTCAGAGTTAACTAAATGTTCATATGTCTTTAAAAATTTCCTCTTCCAATGTTCTGATTGCAATAGGAATTTAATAACAAATTTATTTTCCCCTTAGCCTTCTCAAATTTATGAAACAACGACAAATGGGATTTCCTCTATGCCTTTTCCTTTTCATATGGAGATTTCATTGTAACATTATTCATCTTTTTTTTTTTTGGTTTTCTTTACAAATTTCGAAAGGAAATCCTTGTGACCTAGACAGTCATGTAGCCATCCGGTCAATTCTGTCATTGTGTTAGCAGTCCACTTTATCAACCATTGGGATATGCAACAAATGCGGTTATCAAATTAAAAACAGCTCACGATGACTGAACTAGGCTATACGTTGGACAGGTCTTCTTTGTTTCTTTCGTTTCTATTTTCTCTTCTTGGTGGTATTATTAAGTTTCTCTTTCACTTGCTGAGTTAAATTGTGTCGGTTACTGATGCTGTTGCAAAGTTTAAAGGTGAGTAGAAGTGGTTTTGAATGTTATACATAATACATAACATGTTTTCTTCAGGATTTCTCTAATCTCTAGTCCAATAGGGTCAGATTACAGTCAGAAAACTTCTACAGTATTTTTTTGATAGAATAGATAGAATTTTTTCACAGATAATAAATATTTTGCGGATAGCAAATATTCAAGGAAGATTATATTAAGAACTTTCTGTAGATCTCATAGAGGCAAAGGTTCAAAATGTAGATGATGTGCGTAGATATGAAAACATCCAAAGGTCTTCTAATGACAACATGTGCTATAGAGATATTACTGATGTTCCTTATGGATCGAAAATTTTCTAAAAGACTTTAATATGTAGTATGCCCAATAATAGACTTCTAAACAATCAGAAAAAATCAAATTCAAGAACCCTGAAGTACCTACAGTGGTGGTCACAGAATTAAAACATTTACTGTGGTAAACATTTTTTGATCAGCCCTCGATTCGTTTGAAGTATTTTTGAAATTTTTTTTAAAGAACACCTTGATATACTGCACTTAAGAGATTTAGTGTAAAAAAAGAAAATTATTTCATTCAATTTTTCCATAAATAGCGGGTTTTATGAAAATACATCGACTTTGAAGTGGCCATATAATTAAAACATTGTGTGATTTTTTACTTTATTGCATTTTTTGAAAATATTTTTAAAAAAGCTCTTTAATTTAGTTAAATTATGTAAACTAAGCACCGATAGAATCATTTAGAGATAAAAATTTCTGAAAAAAAAATCTGTAAAATCGATCCAAATTTCCAAAAATTTGTACAGTACACCTAACATTCAGAAAACACCCATATTATAGAAAAAATTCCGTATGCACCACAAATTGCTAGAATTAGTAAAAATAATAAATAATTCTCAAAATAAACAAATATTTGAAGTAAAAACTCAAAAAATGGGAATTAGCATAAAGATCTATTCAATTTCGATAGTCTTTATTGCAGAAGGCCGGAATATTTTTGCAATATGTGAGAAAATATCGATTGATATTGGCATATAATATGTGAGAAAATATCGATTGATATTGGTATTTATTATATCAAATCGATTGTTCGAGTAGTGCAGAATACATTTTATCAAAAAATATATCAGTCACAACAGAAGGAACAGAAATCAACGCCTATGTTAACGAGTAAAGGTTTCTGGCACACAGCAGCATGATTGATGGTCAACTCTTGACCCTTCAAATCTATTGAACATGCCAATATTTTTCCAAAATAATATTTTATGAATCGAATAACTTCCACTTAATCTATTTTAGTAACAAGGAAGGAAAAATTTTACAGTTTGACAAATATTTGAAGACTAGTGTTGAACATCAAAAATGCTGCTGTGTGCCAGAAACCTTTACTCGTCAACATAGGCGTTGATCTCTGTTCGCTCTGTTGAGATTGATATATTTTTTGATAAAATATATTCTGTACTACTCGAACAATCGATTTGATATAATAAATACCAATATCAATCGATATTTTCTCACATACTGCAAAAATATTCCGGCCTTCTTTAGTAAAGGCTATTGAAATTAAATCGATCCTTTAGGTTAATTCCCATTTTTTGAGTTTTTATTTCAAATATTTATTCATTTTGAGAATTATTAATTGTGTTTTACTAATTCTAGCAATTTCTAGTGCATTCGGACCTTTATTTTCTATAAAAAGGGTGATTTTCTGAATGTTAGGTGTACTGAACAAATTTTTAACAATTTTGATCGATTTTACCGATTTTTTTCAGAAATTTTTATCTGTAAATGATTTCATCGGTGCTTAGTTTACATAATTTAACTAATTTAGAGAGCTTTTTTAAAAAATATTTTCAAAAAATGCAGTGAAATAAAAATTCACACAATGTTTTAATTATATGGCCACTTCAAAGTCGATGTATTTTCATAAAAACCGTTATTTATGGAACAATTGCATGCAATAATTTTCTATTTTCACACTAAATTTCTTAAGTGCAGTATATCGAAGTGTTTTGAATTAAAAAATGTTCAAAAATACTTCAAACGAATCGAGGGCTGATCAAAAAATTTTTCCACAGTAAATGTTTAAATTACGTGACCACCACTGTATATTGTCGTATGTACTCGGATGTGGGAGTTACACGTTAATATTTACAGGTGCTTACGAATTCATATATTATCTAGTCACCCATTACCACACTAGAGGGCGGAAATATAGCGCTGATCACTTTGAAATTCTTCATGAGGATATGGTCAAGGATAACGCCTATAATTTTCGGTGATGATCTGATAATAATATTGGGATAAAGTGGACCGAAAACTTAATTTTTTGTGAAAACTTAATTTTGTGTGATTCAAAAAGAAGCACGATGTGTGGCACCCAAACACCCAAACCAATTAACAAAAAAAAAATAGGATGGATCGAATTTCCAACTGCGAAGCCTTTACCAAACGGAATGAAATAGACCCATTTCTTAAAAGGATGGTGACTGGAGATGAGATATGATACCCTACACAACTTCCACGAAAATCTAACTTTCTGTGGTTGTATAATCTGAGCTTGGGCAATATTTCGCGATATTTGCACTCTCTTGACCGACTAGATGTCAACAAATATTTCTAATATTCAGTAGACGAGGGCTGTACTTGTCCCGATTCTCTTTACCGCGGGTTATGTTGTCATGTTGGGCTTTCAATTTTGGCCTATAGATCGATTCAAAAATACAAAAAAATATGTTTTCGGTTCACTTCATCCCAAAATTATTATCTGATCATCACCGAAAATTATAGGCGTTGTCCATGACCATAACGTGAATCTCATGGAAATTTTCAAGCGATCAGCGTCATATTTCCTCCCCTCTAGTGTGGTAATGGGTTACTAAATAACATATATAAATACGTAAATACCTGTAAATATTTAAGTGTAACTCCCACACTCCCGAATACATACGACAATATAATTAGTATCAATGTAAAGGTCAACCACTCCTCTTGGATACACTATCAACTTCTTGGGTCTATATCCTTCAGAAGTATATATATATATATTTATATACCCCATAGAATACAAATTGTGTAATTTTTCACACAAAAGTCACGATCCATTTGACCCGCTAAATATTGACCGATCTTTATCAAAACAGGCATGCTTATTCTTTGGCCCAATTCCCTTCTCCATGTAAAAATTCGAGATGTTTGGGCAATAATTGCGGGCTCCAAAGGCAAAAATCGACAAAAATTCAGTATTTGGTCCATTTCATTCCCTAAATATTAACCGATCTTTACCAAAAACAATAGGGGTATTCATTGGGCCGAACCCATCCGACATGCAGATTGGTCCATAACTGTAGTCTGTATCGTGTTTACAAATTATAATGGACAGACGGACGGACACACATGTCTAGATCGACTCAGCTAGTCGATATATGATGATCGGTATACTTAAAAGGTGGGTCTAGGACCTATATTTCGCGGTGTTACAAACTCGTAGGGCTGCACAAAGCTAAAATACCCTGACAACATAGTTGTGTAGGGTATAATAATGTCATTATAAATTTTCTTCTTTAATGATGTCATATTCTTTAAAAATCCACGCCTATATAGGGTTCTTTAAAAAATATTCGGAACAACTCTTGTTTAGTAAACACGATCAGATTTTTCTGAAATTTTTTCTACAGGTAGATATTTTTCCCTAATTATGGGGATATATTTTTTCTTGGGGGACGTACCCGGTTATTTGACCCGGATGTTATATTCGGTTCTACGGATCCCATCTTAAAAGTTATAAAAATTCCTTTCCATTGAGTGGTAACATGATGTAGGGTTCTAAGGCCCATATCTTTTGATCCACAACAGATACATCCACATATCGCACCATTGGAGAGGGCAAATTATGGTCTATCATTTGAGTCTAGGTTGGGGAGGGACTATAATGGACCCAAGTTCGACTTTTAGGGAGTTTTTCAAAAAAAAAAATCGGGGGCCAAAACCCAGTTCTTCGACTATATCTCCAAAATGGCTTGATTTTTATAACCATTAAAATGATACCCATATTATATTAACCGGATCCGTAGAACCGGATATAGCCGGGTACCCGTTCCCGAACTTCCGGGTCAAATAACCGGGTACGTCCCCCCAAAAAAACAAAGATATCCCCATAATTAGGGTAAAATACATACGTCTGGAAAAAAAAATCAGAAAAAACTGATCGTTTTTACTAAACTAGAGTTAAGCCAAATATTATATAAAAGTCCGCGCCTATATAGGGTCCTTTAAGAAAATATTATTTAAAAATCCACGCCTATATAGGGTCCTTTAAGAAAATATTATTTAAAAATCCACGCCTATATAGGGTCCTTTAAGAAAACATTATTTAAAAATCCACGCCTATATAGGGTCCTTTAAGAAAATATTATTTAAAAATCCACGCCTATATAGGGTCCTTTAAGAAAATATTATTTAAAAATCCACGCCTATATAGAATCCTTTAAGAAAATATTATTTAAAAATCCACGCCTATATAGGGTCCTTTAAGAAAATATTATTTAAAAATCCACGCCTATATAGGGTCCTTTAAGAAAATATTATTTAAAAATCCACGCCTATATAGGGTCCTTTAAGAAAATATTATTTAAAAATCCACGCCTATATAGGGTCCTTTAAGAAAATATTATTTAAAAATCCACGCCTATATAGGGTCCTTGAAAAAATATTCTTTAAAAATCCACACCTATACAGTATACTTTATAAAATATTATTTAAAAATACACACCTATACAGTATACTTTATAAAATATTATTTAAAAATACACACATATATAGGGTCCTTTATAAATCATTCTTTGAAAATCCTCGCCTATGTAGGGTCCTTTCAAAAAAAAATTTATTAAAAAATCCAAGCCTATATAGGGTCCTTTAAAAATATTACTTAAAAATCCACGCCTATATTTTTTAAAGATTATTTAAAAATTCACAATTATATAGTAGCAATGTCCGTCCATAATTTAAAAACAATGCCTGAAACATCGCGCTCCCTATTGTAGCAGTCTGACCAAGAATATATACTTTGTGGGATCTACGGTGACGATATAATTGTAGAAGTCCATATCAGTGAGATCCATACAGTCAAAATCGTTTATAAGGACACCGTTTGTAACGACATATCGCTTATAACGACCATTTTCGACTGTAATTGTTTTTTGGTTCACTGGTGCGTATGATTTTTAACATTACTTATACACTACATGGTTCAATTTGGGGGGACAATTTTTTTTAAGTTTTTCATTTTTTTTTAGAAAAATACAGATCTAAATTTAACAATTTTATAATAAATATTATTTTTATTTAATTTTGTAATTTCTTAAACATATATGTATTCAACTGTACACTTAACAAAAAATTATTAAATTTATGAATAAATTATCTAAACTACTACAATAAATAGCAAAAAAAATACAATACTTATTAATAGACAATGTTTGACAAATAAAAAATAATGAAATACAAAAACAAAATATTACAACAAACATCAATCAAAGTTTCTTAAATAATACATTTAATTTGGAATTTCGTATAGAATATCTCATATCAAATCTGGAGCTGTTCTTTTTTTGTGTACGACTTTTTGAAAACTTTCTCCTTTATTCTCGATATTTTATGCATTGCTATTGTTTGCAGCAAACAGACAAAAACATATGTAAGTGTGTCACGGTACATGGTGTCTCCTTTCGCCTATGCACCCCGCTTTCTCTTCGTGTTTGTGTGTGTTTCAAATTTGATTACATTTGGCTGAATGTTGTTGGTTCTTTTGTAAAGTCCTTCGTTCGCTCAAACACACCACAGGGCGACTTAGTGGGCAACGTTTTCCATTCCATCTTTTGCCCCCAAAAACTATCTTCAAATTTGCATTGCAAGTTGAAATTTCCGGCATTTTGCTAAAAACCCATAGCCCATTCATGCACGGCACACATAACATTGTTACGCTTTATCGCTGCTGTAGAACTTTATCCACGAAATATGGCCACATGATTGGGCGGTGGCCTTTGTTTGCAAATACGTTTGCATGTTAAGCGCCAAAAGGCTGTACGGAAGTCCGGATTGTAGAAAGCATAGATGAATGGATTGATGGCACAGTTTACCCATCCGACCCAGGTCAAAAACGACATTAACCCCTCCGAGACATAGGCCGGCGGCAGGAACGGTATCAGCAGATAGTAGACAAAAAATGGCAACCAGCAGGCAATGAAGCCACCCATAACCATGGTAAGGGTTTTGGCGGTTTTCGTATCACGTTTTGTTGTTGAAACTCTCATTGGGACACGATGATGATGATGATGGTGGTGGTGATGGGCATGCGGATGATGACTGCCATTCAAAGTCGCTGCCGCCTGTTGTGATCTCTCCTGTAACTGACCATTTGATAGGGTATATTTTCCCGACTGTACGGCCATGGCATGAGCCAAACATGTCTCCGAGAATGACGACCGGCTATCGCTACAGTGTAACTGCTGCATAGGCAAGGTGGCTGCCCTTCCCTCTGCCAAAGCATAACTTACAGAACTATTTGCCGGCGTACAACTACCATCACCGTATTTACAATTGATCGATGTGCATGGTATTTGTGTAGATAGACGTGATATCTCCACCAGCTCATAGAATGAAGCCTGATGTTTCAGACTATCACGATGTACATAGTTTTTATTACATTTACTACATTTCAAACTGTTCTGTTTACTATTTGACGAACTGCCATTTGTTGTTGTCTCCACCGTCCAGCGTGACTTAAACGAGGGGAATTTTTGTGGTCCACATTGAAAATGCTCCGATTCAGAGAGAAAATTATCACAGTCGATATCGTGGTCAGCCGTTCGTTCGGAATTCTGAAAAGGGGAAATAGAAATACTATTAATTCAAAAGATCTTCTTGGTATATAAGAACTTCAGAAGGTCTTCTACTCAAAGAAGAACTTCCAATTGACTCCTGGAAGAGCGTCTTAATTTTCTAGTGCTACTATGCTACCTATAGAAAAGCTTCGAAAGATCTTCTTACCCTCGAAGTACTTCAACAATTTCTATAGCTACAGAAGACTTTCATAAGCCCTTCTAGATATAAAAAATCCATTTAGATTTATCGATCATTAGCTGCCTATGGAACAGCATCTCAATTTTCTAGTGCTACTATGCTACCTATAGAAAAGCTTCGAATGATCTTCTTACCATCGAAGTACCTCAACAGTTTCTATAGATACAGAAAAACTTCATAAGCCCTTCTAGATATAGAAAATCCATTTAGATTTATTGATCATTAGCCATTAAAAATAGATTTAGAACTTCACAATAGATTCTAGGTATATGGAAAACCTCGGGAGGTTTCCAGCTATGCAACAGCGTCGTCTTGGTCTTCTAGCTTCAAAACATCTTCTAGAACTTCAGATAGCCGTATGGTTATCGGAGAGCCCTGATACCTCTATACCACTTTAATTGGTATCTATAGAAGAGCTTAAAATACCTTCAGAATGTTTTCTGGCTAAAGAAGAACTTCAGAAGGTTTATGGCTATACAAGGGACTTAGATTAGGGAACAGCAATACAAAATATTGTTATAGAAGAGACTCATTCTGAGGCTCTACGATATCGGAGAGCCTCAGAATGTCTGCAGATATTGGCCACAAGGTATTCTATCTGCAGAAGAACATCAGAGTTCTTGTAGCTATAGAAGAACTTTAGAACTTCTTTACTAGAAGGCCTTCAGAATGTTTTCTGGCTAAAGAAGAACTTCAGAAGCTCTTTGGCTATGGAAGAGTCCCAGAAGGTTACCAAGCTATTGAAAAACTAATTATAAAAGAGCTTCACGAGATGGTCGTCTTGCTATCAGAGATCCTCAGAATGTCTGTAAGTATTGGTCAGAAAGTATTCTAACCATATATATTCTTAAAAAATATGTGCCTATATCTGGTCCTTTAAAAACATTCTTTAAAAATAAAAGCTTATATAGGATCCTTAAAAAATAAGCTTTAAAAATCCTTGCCTATATAGGTCTATTAATGAAAAGGGTCCTTCTATGAAAAGAGGAATTTCAGGTAGTTTTCTGGCTATCGGAGAGCCTTAGGACCTCTTTACTAGAAGACCTCCAGAATGTTTTCTGGCTAAAGAAGAACTTCAGAATGTCTTTGGCTATGGAAGAGTCCCAGAAGGTTACCTAGATATTGAATAGCTATTTATAGAAGAGCTTCACAAGATGGTCGTCTATCTATCTAAGAGATCCTCAGAATGTCTGTAACTATTTGGTCAGAAAGTATTCTAACCATAGAAACATTTGAGAAGTTCCTGTATATATGGAAGACCATCATCATATCTTTTAGAAGAATTTCAGTTAGTCTGCTGGCTGTCGGAGAGCCAATGGACCTCTTTAGATATTGTCTTCAAACTATAGAAGAATAAAAAACAAAGCTAGAAAAGGAAAAAGGTTCTGGCTAAAGAAGAACTTCAGAAGGTCTTTGGCTATGGAAGATTCCCAGAAGGTTACCTAGATATTGAAAAGCTAATTATAGAAGAGCTTCACGAGATGGTCGTCTTGCTATCAGAGATCCTCAGAATGTCTGTAACTATTTGGTCAGAAAGTATTCTAACCATAGAAACATTTCAGAAGTTCCTGTAGCTTTAGAATAACATCATAACATCTTTCAGAAGAATTTCAATTAGTCTGCTGACTGCTGGAGAGCCGCTGGAAGTCTTCAGCTATTGTCGGGTCCTTTAAAAATCTGTGCCTATATCGGGTCCTTTAAAAATATTCTTTAAAAATTAAAGCTTTAAAAAAATAAGGTTTAAAAATCCTTGCCTATATAGGTCCATTAATGAAAAGGGTCCTTCTATGAAAAGAGGAATTTCAGATAGTATTATGGCTATCGGAGAGCCTTAGGAACTCTTTAATAGAAGACCTCCAGAATTTTTTCTGGCTAAAGAAGAAGTTCAGAAGGTCTTTGGCTATGGAAGAGTCCCAGAAGGTTACCAAGTATTGAAAAGCTAATTATAGAAGAGCTCCACAAGATGGTCGTCTAGCTATCAGAGATACTCAGAATGTCTGTAACTATTGGTCAGAAATTATTCTAACCGTAGAAACATTTCAGAAGTTCCTGTAGCTTTAGAAGAACATCATAATATCTTTTAGAAGAATTTCAGTTAGTCTGCTGGCTGTCGGAGAGCCGCTGGACCTCTTTTGCGATTGTCTTAAAACTATAGAAGAATAAAGAAGGACTTCAGAAGCCTATTGGCTGGAAGATCCTCAAAATGTAATCTATCTGGAAAGCTAGAAAAAAGGTTTATAATGTCAATTTTCTAGCTATAGAAGAGTTTCAGAAGGTCTTCTATATATAGAAGTTTTTTTTAGAATGTTTTCTAGCTAAAACATACCTTCCGAATACATTCCAGATATCGATAGGCTTCAGAATATTCTTTAAATATAAAGTATATTTAAGAATATTAAGTATATTCCTTTAAAATCCACGCATATGTAGGACCTTTAAAGAATATTCTTAAAACAGTAAGGAAAGTAGTAAAGTCGGACTGGGCCGACTATATGATATCCTTCACCACTTACATATGTATCCGAACAGACGTCGCGTTTTCGTTATATATCTATATCTGATCCGATTTCAGGGAAGCTTGCTAGAGACTAATTTATATTACTTCAGTACTTTGTGTCAATCGGCCTAGCTATGGATCTTTTCACGAAGCTTAGCAACATAGACTTATTTTCGTACCCTATACCAAAATTCGAGCAAATCAAAAGATATATAGGGCAATTGGTGCACCAATTACAAAAAAAAACGGACGAAAATATATATGGGAGCTATATCTAAATCTAAACCAATTTTCACGAAACTTAGCACACATTATTCTGGACCTGATTCACTACTCTACGCCAAATTTCGTGCAAATCGAAAGATATATAGGGACTTTGGTGTCCCATTTACCTTAAATCGGACGAACATATATGGGAGCTATATCTAGAAACTTGGCACACATCATTCTGGACCTAATCCAATACGCTGTGCCAAATTTCGTGCAAATCGAAAGATATATAAAGTCCCTATTACCTTAAATCGGACGAAAATATATGGGAGCTATATCTAAATCTGAACCGATTTTTCCCAATTTTAATAGGGTTCGTCCTTGGACCATAAAGTGACTTGTGCCAAATTTCATCCAAATCGGATGATAAATACGACCTTTTGCCCGTTACAAACACATGCACAAAGACACAATACCCTCTACCACAGTGCGGTGCAGGGTATAAAAATCCACGCCTATATAGGACCCCATAAAAAAATATTCTTTAAAAATATGTGCCAATATCGGATCCTTTAAAAAATATGCTTTAAAAGTTCACGCATATGTAGGGTCCTTTAAAAAATATTCTTTAAAAATCTGTGCTTATCGGGTCCTTTAAAAATATTCTTTAAAAATCCAAGCCTATATAGAATCCTTTAAAAATCCAAGCCTATATAGGATCCTTTAAAATCCAAGCCTATATAGGATCCTTTAAAAATCCAAGCCTATATAGCATCTTTTAAAAATCCAAGCCTATATAGGATCCTTTGAAAATCCACGCCTATATTGGGTCCTTTAAAAATATTCTTTAAAAATCCAAGCCTATATTGGGTCCTTTAAAAATATTCCTTAAAAATCCAAGCCTATATAGGGTCTTTTAAAGAAATTCTTCAAAAATCCACACCTTTATGGGGTTCCTTAAAAAAAAATTCCTAAAAAATCCACGCCTAAATAGGGAACTTTAGAAAAAAAAACGATTCTTTAAAAATCCACGCCTTTATGGGGTCTCTTAAAAAAATCCTAAAAATCCACGCCTAAATAGGGCCCTTTCGAAAAAAAGATTTTTTGAAAAATCCACGCCTATATAGGGGCCCATTAAAATTCCTAAAAAATCCACGTCTAAATAGGGTCCTTTAAAGAAATTCTTTAAAAATCCACACCGTTAGAAAAAAAACGATTTTTTAAAAATTCACGCCTATATAGTGTCCTGAAATGATTTTCTAAAGGTTGGGAAATTTTTAAATTATTTTCTTCTTTATTCCCCAAACCTAAATTTTCTAAAATCCTCCTTCCACTTGCCATTGAAAATTCTCTTACGCAGAAAAAAATATGTTAGTGTCGTAAATTTTATTGCCAAGCAACATTTTCCAATTTATAAAAATCCTAAAAAATCCACGCCTATATAGGGTCCTTTAGCAAAAAAAACGATTCTTTATAAATCCACGCCCATATAGGGTCCTTTAGAAAAAAAACGATTCTTTAAAAATCCACGCCTATATAGTGCCCTTAAATGATTCTCTAAAGGTTGGGGAATTTTTAAATTAATTTCTTCTTTATTCCCCAAACCTAAAAACCAATTTCAATTTTAATTTTCTAAAATTCTTCTTCCTCTCCCCACCTGCCATTGAAAATTCTCATTACGCAGAAAAAAATATGTTAGTGTCGTAAATTTTATTGCCAAGCAACATTTTCCAATTTATAACACATTAATTTTCTTTTATTTTTTCTTTTCCCCACACCAAGCGAATCCCTACAACTACAAATTCCATCTCCCACACACAATCTCACACCTTGTATTCTCCAACACCGCAAAGTATTATCACACTATTAAAAAAGCGTTTCCTCCTAACGTATAATACATATTTTTATTTCCTCATAAAATTAATAGGGCCACTAATAATATTTACTGGCACAGCAGCACTTCTGACTGCAGAAAATATTCTGTCATTCCGTCAACAGGCAGCAAGCAGCAGAGGATTAGAATTGTCATAAACTATTGTCATTATTACTATTGTTGTGTGACAGCCACACATGTGTTAATAATAAGTGTCAAACGTGTCCCCGTACGTCGCTTTCTCCAAAATTTGGTTTGTTGAACACCAAAAATCTGTCATCCCCTACCCTCAGTTTTTCTGAAACTTACCGCATCTCTAACAATCCTTTGACGACGTGATGTCAAAACATAACCAATTTTCAAATAGACATACAGCATAACAGCGAGTGGTATAAAAAATGAACCCATTGCCGAAAATACCACGTAGCCTTTATTTTGATTGTAACGACAGACAGTGTTGCCATCCACACGCCGACCTGGTTCGTACCTGCAGAAAAAAATATTAAAAAGAGAAATTGGCTACATTATTTCGAATGCAGTTTTTTTATATTTTAATAAAATATAACATTGTTCCTCTATGACACTTTAGCTATTCTAGGAACGGAGCAGAACTTCAGATAGTCTTCTGACTATCGGAGAGCCTCTGGACCTCTTAAGCTATTGTCTTTACACTTTTCTGATTAAAGAAGAACTTCAAAAGGTTATTGGCTGGGAGATCCTAATAATGTGATATACCTGGAAAGCTGAACAAAGCTTCAGAAACTCGATTTTCTAGTTATAGAAGTGTTTGAGAAGGGTTTTTAAATGTTTTCGAATTAAAACTGAATTTCCGAAGATGTTATAAATATCGAAGAAACTCAGAATCGGCTTTAGATATTGAGTGGCTAGCTATAAAATGGCTTCAGTAGGTATTCAACCTATAAGACAACTTCAGGTGGCCCTCAAAAAATATTTTTAAAAATCTACGTTTTCTTTTAAATCTACACCTATATCTAGTCCTCTATGACCCTCTGAAATGTACGTCATCAAGTGGGCCTTCTAAAATTATAAAAAAAACGATTCTCGACTATGGGTCCTTAATGGAGCTCTAATATTCATTAAAAATAACTCACTTTAGCGACCCTCTAACATTCGTTAGAAAAGCTATGGAAGGGCTTCAAAAGGTAGCAAGTTATAGCTTTAGACAAGCTTCAGAAGATTTTTTAACTTAAGAAGAGCCTTTTTTTCGTATTGAGCGGTTAGCTATAGAGGAACTTCAGAAGGTTTTCTACCTGCAGAAGGTATTCAGTTGGTAATCAAAATGATTTTTTAAAATCAACACTTAAAGTTGTTCTCCGAAATAGAGTCTTTAAGAAATTAAAAATTGTAGAAGGCGCACGATGGTCCTTAAAAATTCGTTCCTCTTATAGTCGTTGAAAAATATAATATATTTAGCCTCAAAAATGTTATCTAGCTGGAGAAGAGCTCCACAAGGTATTCTAGATATAGGAGAACGTCTTCTAGTTATAGAAGAGCTTTAGAATGTCTTCTTGCTATGTTAGAGTATAAGAAAATCTTCTAAATATAAATAAGATAGAAGAGCTTCTAAAGTTCTATAGATCTTCTAGCTATAGAAGAATTTCAAATTTCTAAAATATCTGAATATAACATCCTCGTTTATGGTCAGGATAATAGGGATAAAAAATCATATACTTATCTTTATACCCTTCACCACACTGTGGTACAGGGTATTATGTCTTTGTGCATATGTTTGTAACAGGCAAAACTAATCGAGATAGACACATGGTTCCTTTTGAGAATATGCATAGAATCACTTTCTGAGTCGATTTATGCATATCCGTCCGTCCGCCTGTCTGTGCATTTTAAATAGTAAACAAAGTACAGGTCGCATTTATGATCCGAATTGGATGAAATTTGGCACAGCTCATTTGTTTGGCCCAAGGGCGAACCCTATTGAAATTGGGAAAAATCGGTTGAAATTTAAATATAGCTCCCATATATATTTTCGTCCGATTTAAGGTAAATGGTGTACCAAAGTCCCTATATATCTTTCGATTTGCAAAAAATTTGGCACAGCGTAATAAATAAGGTCAAGAATGATTTGTGAAAAGTTTCGTGAAAATCGGTTCAGATTCTGATATAGCTCCCATATATAGTTTCGTCCGATTTAAGGTAAATTGTATACCAAAGTCCCTATATATCTTTCGATTTGCACGAAATTTGGCACAGCGTAAGGAATAAGGTCTAGAATGACTTCTGCCATGTTTCGTGAAAATCGCTTCAGATTTAGATATAGCTCCCTTATATATATTCGTCCGATTAAAGGTAAATTGTGTACCAAAGTCCCTAAATATCTTTCGATTTACACGAAATTTGGCACAGCGTAATGAATTAAGTCTAGAATGATGTGTTTTAAGTTTCCTGGAAATCGGTCCAGATTTAGATATACCTCCCATATATATTTTCGTCCGATTTAAGGTAAATGTTGCGCCAAAGTCCCTAAATATCTTTCGACCTGCACGAAATTTGGCACAGTGTCCTGAATTAAGGCTAGAATGATGTGTGTTAAGTTTGCTGAACATCGGTCCAGATTTAGATATAGCTCCCATATATATTTTCATCCGATTTAAGGTAATTAGTACATCAAAGACCCTATATATCCTTCGATTTGCACGAAATTTGGCATAACGTACTGAATTGAGCCTAGAGTGATGTCTGCCAAGTTTCGAGAAAATCGGTTCAGATTTATATATAGCTCTTATATAGAGTTTTGCCCGATTTTAGGTAATTGGTGCACCAAAGTCGCTGGAAATCTTTTCATTCGCACGAATTTTGGCATAGCGTAGAACGATGTGTGCAAAGTTTCGTGATAATCGTTTCAGATTCAGATATAGCTCCCATACATATTTTCGTCCGATTTTATGTAACTGGTGCACCAAAGTCCCTATATACCTTTCGATTTGCATTAATTGTGGTATAGGGTACTGAATTAAGTCAAAAATGTTGTTGCTAAGCTTCGTGAAAAGATCCATATCTAGGCCGATTGACACAACGTACTGAAGTAATATAAATTAGTCTTTGGCAAGTTTCCCTGAAATTGGTACAGATAAAGATATATAACAAAAACGCGTCGTCTGTTAGGATACATATGTAGAATATACCCAAAGTGGTGAAGGGCATCATATAGTCGGCCAAGTCCGAATTTACTACTTTCCTCACTGGTTTTGAAATAACCTTCTGTATTTCAGAAAATAACACTGATTTAAATATTTTTAAAGACACTCTAAATATATTGTAAAAACTCTCTAAAAATGTCCTCAACTGTAAAACTCGATAAAAAAAGTATGTTTAGAATCCTCCAATATTCCTAGACTCCTTCAAAATTTTTTGAGTCCCCAAAAGTCGGCAGAAAATCGAAAACTCGTAAAAAATCCATGATAGATTCTTATCATGTATTATATAAAAAATCCACGCACTATTTGAGACTTCTAAAGTTCTGTACAAAAAATCCATGCCTAGGAACCTCCATAATTCTTTTCAAAGAATCGAGGCCTAGAAACCTCTATAATAAATAAAATCTACTCCTCGAGAAAACTCAAATTCTTTTAAAGAATTAATATCTAGAGACGTCTTTTCTAATAACCAACGCCTAGATACCCATATTTAAAAAAAAAATACGAACCCAAAATTTCCAAAATTACAAATTTCGTTAAATACACTATCAGTAGAGGCCGCTAAAATTCTTTAAAAAAAACCTCTCTAAAATCTTAAATCTCTAAAAAGTGTTTAAATTTATCTAGACATCTTAAAAATTCGGTTCGAACCGGCCGAAATTATTATTGGGGGCTCCTAGAAGAAAACTCATGTTATGTTAGAACAGTGAACATACCAAAAAAGACTTAAGAGAAATACGATTTAAAATCGCAATTATATGGGGCAATACGAAAATGCGATTCGATATTGGTAATTTTTAGTAGGGAGGTGTGGAGGTACTGTTATATGGGTGCTACCCTGAAACCATTATTAATTAATTTTTTTGTGCAAAGATATGCTATACAAAGAGAACCCAAAATACCAAATGACAACCAATTTGATTGAAGAACGTGTGTAAAATCAACAAAAGAACGAGCTTTGGGGGTGCCGTTATATAGGAGCTACACGTGGGTCGATATATCCCATTTGTCAAACATTCTAGGAATACTAGTAATGTCTGCGCAAAGTTTCAGAGCTCTATCTGAAATATTGCGATCTTAAATCAACATTGAATTTTATTGCGAATACGCATATGTACTTGTGTGGGGCCTCCTGTGAATGTTTCGAATAAATCACCTTTCGATCCAAACCAATTTAAAAAGAAAAAAATCATTAATAAATTAAACAATAGTAAATATAATAAAATTGAACCATTCAATATTTTGATAATCTCTTTTTTTTTATAATGTCCACAGTTATCATATTATTAGTCCATTACAAATAAGCGAATCAAATTTACCCTCAATGTTCGATTGCCACTAAAAATATTTCATGTTTTCTATTATTTCGAACAACAATGTTAGAAATTCAATTTTGATTTCGCCAAAACTAACCAACATCAATATTTTTATTTATTTGGGACCATAACTACATCTTAATATTTAACCCCAGGGGAATTGCAACATAACCTCTACATACGTACGTACATACGTATGTTCAAATTTCAATCATATGTCGTGAAAAATTGCTGATTGCGAACTTTATTTTTTCACAACTGCTGCAGAAAGTATTGTTTGACTTTTGGAGAAAAATCATTGGCAAGAACACAGAAAAATAATAGTGTTAAGCATGATGTTATATGGATACCCTACAATCAAATATATATTTATAATTGGCAAGATATTAAGTCATTTTTAAGGAGAAATCCTATAGAAGATCTTTTTTTTTATACCCTTCACCACACTGTGGTACAGGGTATTATGTCTTTGTGCATATGTTTGTAACAGGCAAAAGGAAACGAGATAGACACATGGTTCCTTTTGAGAATATGCATAGAATCACTTTCTAAGTCGATTTATGCATGTCCGTCCGTCCGTCTGTCCGGATTGTCCATGTTAAATTGTAAACAAAGTACAGGTCGCATTTATGATCCGAATTGGATGAAATTTGGCATAGGTCACTTATTCGGCCCAAGGACGCCAACCCTATTGAAATTGGGAAAAATCGGTTCAGATTTGGATATAGCTCCCATATATATATTTAACCGATTTAATGTGCTATATATCTTAATGATTTGCACCAAATTTGGTACAGCCTAATCATTTAGGTCTAGAATGATGTCTGCCAAGTTTCGAGAAAATCGGTCCAGATTTAGATATAGCTCCCATATATAGTTTCGACCGATTTCATGTAAATGGTGCCCCAAAATCCCTATATATCTTTTGATTTGCACAAAATTTGGTATAACGTGCTGAATTAAGCCTAGAGTGATGTATGCCAAGTTTGGAGAAAAAGATTTAGATATAGCTCCCATATATAGTTTCGTCCGATTTCATGTAAATGGTGCCCCAAAGTCCCTATATATCTTTCGATTTGCACGAAATTTGGTACAGCCTAATCGTTTAGGTCTAGAATGATGTCTGCCAAGTTTCGTGAAAATCGGTCCAGATTTAGATATAGCTCCCATATATAGTTTCGTCCGATTTCATGTAAATAGTGCCCAACGTCCCTATATATCTTCTGATTTGAACGAAATTTGGCATAACGTACTGAATTAGGCCTAGAGGGATGTCTGCCAAGTTTGGAGAAAATCGGTCCAGATTTAGATATAGCTCCCATATAGTTTCGTCCGATTTGATGTAAATGGTCCACCAAAGTCGCTAAATATCTTCCGATTTGCACGAATTTTGGCATAACGTACTGAATTGAGTCTAGAATGATGTCTGCCAAGTTTCGTGAAAATAGGTCAAGATTTAGATATAGCTCCCATATATAGTTTCGTCCGATTTCATGTAAATGGTGCACCAAAGTCCCTATATATCCTTCGAAAATATAAATTTGGCATAACGTACTTAATTGAGCCTAGATGATTTGCCAAGTTTCGTGAAATTTCCAGCATATAGCTCCCTTTTATTATAGATTGATTTTAAGTAATTGACGTACTAAGGAACCAATTGGAATAAAACGTTCTGAAAGTTGTATAACCTAACCTGTGACAAGTTTGTTTGAAATCGCTCAATATTTGGATAGAGCTTCCATATATATTTTCGCCCGATTTCAAGTAAATTGGGCATCAAAATCCTCATGTTAGTCAGATTGACATCAAATTTTGCACAACTTAAAAAATTGTTTTCTAGAAGTGCAGACATAGCCCAACGGATGACCTATTTATATTTGTTTGAAGTCGATTGACATACTTTATGGATAGATCTAGGTAGATTCACATTTAGATAAATATCACATTTTTTCATCCAATTTTATGTTATAGTCCTTCTTAATATACCCATAGTGGTGAAGGGTATCATATAGTCGGCCCCGTCCGACTTTACTACTTTCCTTACTGGTTTTTTTTGTAAATTGGTAATTTTGGATCTATGCTCGATGTAAATAATCAAAATTATATAAGCCTTAAAGGAATATATTAGGTTGGGGAAAAAGAAATCCATTATTTTTTCGACCACTTTTAACCGGCATGTTAGCAGTCGTAACATTGCCCAGGAGCTAAGAATTGACCTTAAAACTGTTATAAACCACTTACATAAAGCTGTATTCAAAAAGAAACTCGATGTTTGGGTGCCAAACCAATTAACAGAAAAAATATGATGGATGGAATTTCCATCTGCAAAGCCTTGGTCAAACGGAATGAGATAGACAAATAGAGATAGATGGTGCTAGAGATGAGAAATGGATCACATATGATAAACATGTGCGAAAACGATGAGCGGTGAAGCATCTCAAATAGTGGCCAAACCATAACTAACGGCCGGGAAGGTTCTACTATGCATTTTGTGGGAGTGGGATTGCAATTGACCAGAAACGTCCAGAATTGGCCAACAGAAGAGCTGTCGTGTTCCACCAGACAACGCCAGACACTACGGGAGCTTGGTCTGCAATGCATCCACGGGACTTGGCACAAAGCGATTATCATATTTTTCTTGCATTGCAAAATATCTTAATGATAAAAAATGATAAAAAAAAAGTTCTTTAATGATGATTGTGAAAATCGACTGCTAGAGTTTTTTTCCGATAGAGGGCAGGACTTCTATGAGAGAGGCGTTACGAAGTTACCTTTAAAATGGCAACAAATCATACAACAAAAACGGTGCATATTTGGCTCAAATCGGACATTCCGAAGCATGTTATAGTTCATAGTTCATATAAAAATATAAAAAAATTTACATGGAGAAGGCTATCTGACCAACTAATTCGAATGGCTGTGATGACAATGAACTGTCGATATTTTTGAGGAAAATAACAAAATTTTAATCTTATGGAGAAATTTTTTTACTCCGGCCAAATATGATTCAAAAAGATGCCGCAGAGGATCTGTTGACTTTTAATCGGTCAAGAGAGTGCAAATATCGCGAAATATTACCCAGGCTCGGAATATGGATCTTCACAAACATAGAGCTTGGTGATAGTTGTGTAGGATATCACATGGTCTGGTTTTATTGATTACTAGCATATACCCGCTACTTCGTTAGCGAATGTGAGAAGTATTTAAAACCTAATACCAACCAATATTAACACTTTTAGAATCGGTTAGTATCTATGTTCTCTTATAGTACTCAACCCAATACACAAATTCTGACCGCAAAAGAAATCTAGCTCTATACAAAATTTGGTGTCATTTTTTACCCTGTACTCTTTTTAAATATCCAAATTTCAAATATAGCTTCACCCAAGATTTCAGCTCTATCGGTTGTGCCAAATTTAGTACAAAGTACCAAATTTAGTACAAAGTAGTACCAATTTCTAAAACTTCCTACATACCCCAATCCTACACACCCACACTGATCCTAAATTCAAGTTTTAGGATTTCAACTCTACGGTTCACCCTCAATTCAAATTGTTGTAAATTTAGTACATAGTAGTACCAATTTCCAAATCTTCCTACATACCCCAATCCTACACCTCCACAGTGTTCCTAAATCAACATTTCAAGATTTCAACTTTTTCAGTTCACCCACAAATCAAATCGTACTAAATTTAGTACATAGTAGTTACAGTTTCCAAACCTTCCTACACCTCCACAGTGATCCTAAATAAAAATTTCAGGATTCCAACTCTATCGCTTCACCCACAATTTAAATTGCACCAAATTTAGTGCACTTAGTACAAAATTCTAAAAACCACCCCACACCCCTACAGTGATCCTAACTTCAAATTTCATTGTTCCCGCTCTATCGGTTCACCCAAATCCAAACTGTACCGATTATAGTACGATTTAGTACTTTTCATACACACAAGTAACAAATTTCCAAAACTACGTTCATATCCCAATCCTACACTCCAATGGTACTTTAAATTTCAAATTCCAGAATTCCAGCTCGATTTGTATCTCCGAATTAAATTTGTACCAAATATAGTACCATATAGCACTTTTCGTACACATGAGTACACGCTTTCAATTCACACTCCAAATTTAAAGTTTTTAGCGCTATCCGTTCAAATGCTACAGAATTGTACCAAATTTAATACATTTTCGTACTTTTCGTATAGTTATAAATACTTCGAATTTCCAAAAATCCTTTGGTACATCTCTCCCATCAACGACCACGAAACCAAATTTCAGAGTTCTAGCTCCATTGGTTCACCAAATACATATGGTTTCACATTTAGTACTTTTCCTACCGTTCTAGTACGCATTTCCAAAAACCCAGCCTTATCTGTCACCTTTGGACCAAGAGTTACCTCACCCAAATTTTCAAGATTCTAGCTTCAGCCGTTTCGTCTGCGGGTTGATGAATCGTTAAATCAGTCAGTCAATCATTTTACTCTTTTATTAGTATAGATTGGTTTTATTGATAATTTTATTTAGAATCCTTCTGATTCGTTTTGGGAGTATACCTAAGGGAGATTTTTGTTATTATCTTTTAGGCAACATTGCTGTAAACAGCTTACGCAAGTTTCGAATTTTTAACCATGAGCCGAATCTGTGTTAAGCTGAATTGCCAATTTTTTTTTAGAAGAGATTAGTCAGAAGCTTCTGATTGATCCCTTAGCACTGTTCTATTTCTCTTTATTATTTCTATTTTCTCTTTCATTCCCACTACCCACCGAAGGATCTGAAGCCTGCATTAAAGTCGACTCCATTCGATTTTTCTCTTTTTCACTTAAATTTCGATAATATTTTTGCTTTCAACAAACTTTTCGCCCCCATACAATGGAATTATTATTTTCTTCATGTATGTTTGTATGTTGATATGTGTGTGTGTGTTGCAAAAATAATAAATGCGGACATTGCTGAAATTTTCAATTGTTTTCTTTTCTACAACAACAGCTACAAGAACAACAAAATTGTTTTTATAACAAGAAAATGTGCTAACATTTGTTACCTCCATACAAACATACACACGCACACACACATTCATATGTTAGAGCATTAGACAAATAATATACATTTATGAGATTTTTCATTACTTTTTTATACGATTTTTTAAATTCATATATGTACATACATAGTATGTCCATCTGTCTATATGTGTGTATTTTAGTTGTTTGTGATTCATAAACTTACCATCCCAAATATGGTGGACAGGTGATGGATAAGGCTGTCACCCAAACGATAAATATCATTAGTAGGGCCAAACGTTTTGTCCGACGATTCTTGGAATATGTCAGTGGTTGGGTAACGGCCAAATATCTGTAAACAAACAAAAACCAACAACAATAGAAATATGAATTGCTAGAAAAATAAATAAACAAAGAAAAGTGTGAAATGTCATAGGAATTCCAGCTAGAATAATGTCCTTATAACCATGACCATGCCAAAACAAATCGAGGAATGCCATTAAAATGAAAGATAATCTTTGAGGTTATTTTTCGCCCCATACACACTGACGAACAGGGTTACAAAATTATGTGTATGTATATATATATATATATATATTCACCACCGTTTGAAATTGCCAGTAATTAAATGTTAGATTAAGTTAGGTTATGGTATACCATATATATGAGAGTGTATAAGTTGGAATGTAACCCAATCTTCTGGTAATTAATTTCCCTCCTTCTCGATTAGCTTTCAACCTTTTGGTATATAATTTTTTGAAGTGTCTTACATTTATATCCCAATTTTTGTTCCTTGTTTTTTTTTCATACCTGTCTAAGCTAATGGCACATAAACTCAATATAGATGCTGTGCAAAGTAAGACATCCAACGATATCCATATATCACATAAAATCCATCCAAGCGGCCAACTTCCTAAAAAGAAAAAAAAATCCGAAAAAAAATCAATAGGAAAAAATCATCGTTTCAAATCAATATTATTGATAAAAATTATCAAAAAGGTTCAGAGTGACTTGTGGTTCTGTAAATCGCCCTAATTCCAGGAATTAGTCATTATTTTCTAGTGGTATTTACAAAGTTAACCTTTCCAATTTAGTGGTGTGAGTGGGTAACCTTAACACAACTGCCGTTAACAGAAATTGTAAACATAATCGTTTTTTGTTCATATTTTTTTGCCGAATTGGGTGTTTAGCAAGGACATGTGTGAACAGTAGGCGAAATTTTATCACAATAATAACCAGTAAGGAAAGTAGTAAAGTCGGACGGGGCCGACTATATGATAACCTTCACCACTTCGGGTATATTGAACAGATGAATCCTAACAAACGTCACATTTTTAAAGGACCGGTAAAATGAAATTGGATCCATAAACATGTCATTCTGGAGCCGATATTAAATTTTTCATTTGGTCAGATATAGAAGCTATATCTAAATCTGAACCGATTTTCAGGAAACTTAACACACATCATTCTAGACCTAATTCATTACGCTGTGCCAAATTTCGTACAAATCGAAAGATATTAAGGTACTTTGGTAAACCATTTACCTTAAATCGGCCGAAAATATATATGGGAGCTATATCTAAATCTGAAACGATTTTCAGGAAACTTAACACACATCATTCTAGACCTAAGTCATTACGCTGTGCAAAATTTCGTGCACATCGGAAGATATATAGCGTCTTTGGTGCACCATTTACATTTAATAGGACGATAATATATATGGGAGCTATATCTAAATCTGAACCGATTTTCAGGAAACTTAACACACATCATTCTAGACCTAATTCATTACGCTATGCCAAATCGAGAGATATATAGGGAATTTGGTGGACCATTTACATTAAATCGGGCGAAAATATATATGGGAGCTATATCTAAATCTGAACCGATTTTCACGAAACTTAGCACACATCATTGTAGACCTAATTCATTACGCTGTGCCAAATTTCGTGCAAATCGAGAGATATATAGGGAATTTGGTGCCACATTTACATTAAATCGGACGAAACTATATATGGAGCTATATCTAAATCTGAACCTATTTTCCCAATTTCAATAGGTTTCGTCCTTGGGCCAAATAAGTGAACTGTGCCGAATTTCATCCATATCGGATCCTAAATGCGACTTGTACTTTGTTCACAAAAATACATGGACGTACGGACGGACAGACGGACATGCGTAAATCGACTCAGAAAGTGATTCTATGCAAATTCTCAAATAGAACCATGTGTCTATCTCGTTTCCTTTTGCATGTTACAAACATATGCACAAAGACATAATACCCTGTACCACAGTGTGGTGAAGGGTATAAAAACCATAGTATGAACTTATATTAAAAAAAAAAATAAAATCTGGAATGAAATTCCAGAATGCCAAATTACAGCCACTTCGATCAGAAAATCCAAAAAAATCATTCAAAGTATTGAAAATGTGGCTGAACCTTTATATGGTCTTATATCAAACTGTGGACCTATATCGAATATTTTCTGCAAAGGTTTGTTTTTATCCGAACGGAAAGCCACATTAATGTGTCTTTGGTTAGAAATGCGGCTAAAACCTTCAAGTAATATCGAATCAGAGGCAGGTAGTTTATATGTAAAACGACGAATTACAGTACATTGTTTTGAAATTGCATCTACAATTTTCTGCAAATATATTTTCTACTTAGGAAGAAGAGCAGAATGCAAAATTTTCTAAACCTCGAAAATACCGAAAATGTTGGATAGTTTTCATGGGGCTTTATCAAATTATAGGCCTATGTCGAAACATTTCTACAAATATGTTTTTAATCTTCCAAGAACACGAAAAAGTTTGTACTAAATACTTAAAAAATACCGAAAATATGTTAAGACCAATATAAGGGCAATGTTTAAAAATTTGGTCAATATCGCAAATTTTCTTCAAAAAATGTTTTTAATTCTCCAAAAACACTGAATTCCAAATGATCGGCCCATCCAATATATTTCCTTCTATATTTTTCATTAAATTCACCTTGTGTTTACTCCTTTTCTCCAGTTATTAATTTCCTGAATTCAAAACTGTCACATAAACCCCGTATGAACCACCAAATAGGATATATATGGGGAGGAAAGCCAAACCACATTAAAATAATTCCGCTATATGCAGCGAGATGTAGTTTTTTATTTCCATCAAACTGGAGACTACCTCAAATCTATATGCTACCTCAGTGATCTATAACAGGGACACAAACCACGAACCAATAATATTTGTTATGTGTAGATGTCACTTTGTTGTTAAAATGTGATTTTTCTTACACTCCGCATATAACCTATTCCTTTTTGTATGCCAACGATCTACGACACTTCTATTTAGATCATGCAATGGATTCAACCTGAAGTTATATTAGGTCTTCTATCGGTACTATGTATAAAAATTCTATGAAATTCATATTTATTTCAATGATTTTTATAAAGTCGGATGAAACTTCCTTCCTCCTGTACTGTTGATTCTTCTGAATAAAATTAGATAATATGTTTACTACAAACAAAAATTCCTCCACGTTCCTGTGTTCAGTTATAGTCCATAGCATTGCAATTATTCAGGTTCTTGGAGGCAGAACTTTTTCTATGTATATTTCTGCGACATAATTTGTTCTATAGAAAAAATTTAATTCTATAAAAAATGTCATTAGGCTTCATGGGGACTGATACAAATTTAAGGATATATTTATGCTGTACGAAAAAATCTTCGCAACAACGACTTTTTATATCTATAAACTTGTCGCATTCCATTCAATCAGTTTTTGTAAATTATGACAATCACAAAATAAACTCTTTCAACTATAGGAGTTTCTCTAGTTATAGAAGGAGTACTACAACACAAAGAGGTATTCGACATTGTAGATTAAAAAATTTTCTTCTATTAAAATAAATTTTTCTGCAGATTTACAATAAGGGGAACCTTTAATAGGGTTTCAATACTTCTAACAGACATATCAGCTATGCATATAAAGCACAGCGAAGACGCACACTAAATGTGAGCGGCACCCTGCGATATATGGTGAAGACACAAACCACATATAGTTAATAACAATATTTGTGAAATATGGATGTCGCTTTCTACATGGAACCATTTTTACGTCATATAACCTTGATCTCCACAATTATCCTACTCGCTTGTTTACATTTCGCTTATGTAATAGTTTTGAATCTTAGATTACATACACTTATTGAAAATATATACCATCGCAAAAAACTATAACAGCTATTCTACATATATAAAAGTTATTCGAAATATTTTCTATCCATTGATTATGTTCTGTAGGTCTGATATATTTTGTGAACATTCTACAGGAGAAACTATATGTCTTCATTAATTAGACGACTTTCTGTAAAAATAAGACCTTAGAAGGTATTAGATTAGATCTACTGAAGACATTCAGAATGAAATTTTATTGGCTCGGTCGGTCCTATCTAGGAAAATTCTTTTAAGAAGCTTATAAGATATACAAATAAGGCACTTATTCACAAAATAGTACGATAAAGTTGATGGATAAACCCGTATTCTCTATTTTCTCGTTTCGTAAGTCGTTTTGATGATGTATGTCTCAGTTACGCTCTCACACACTTACTCTTAATTTAGTTCTGTACAACACTGATATAAAGTACAGCGGAGACACACCCCAAATGTGAGTGACACCCTGTAATATATATCAAAGGCACAAACCATGATGATTTTTAAATGTAGGTGTCGCTTCGTGCAGGAAACCATAATTATGTCATATCTTCTTGTTTCCCATATATACCATACTCACTGGTTCATATAACCTTTTTATACTACAAATTTATAGATCTGGCCTATCGAGATGATCACCGAACTGATGTCGACTCTTTACACAATGATTGTACCAAAGAGTAAGATGTTTGCTATATATGTATAGAAGACTAATATATATCAACTCCTCTGGAGTTAAGTTGACCTATAGAGTACTTTTATTCACAGAAGACCTCTAGAGTTCTTCTGTAAATGGATGATATATAATGATTTTCTACTAGTATAAAGGCACAAATCTCTTCTATGCATAGAACATTAATAGATGTCCTCTCAAGCTCTACTCCAATTAGAATACTTCTAGAGCATTTCTATTGATAGAAGCTCTGAATATTTTCCTTGGATATTAAACTTCCAGAGCTCCTCTAAGATTCAGTGGATAATACCTCTAGCTGACTTTTATTCATAGAAGACATCTAGAGTTCTTCTATACAAAGAAGTCCTATTTTTATGCATATAAGATATCTAGAGTTTTTCTGTAAGTTCTCTGGAGCTTTTCTATCGATAGAAAGCCACTAAAACTGTTCAGTGGATAAAAGACTTCTGGAAGTCCTATAGAGTTCGGATTAAGACCTCTATAGCATTTTTATGCATTCTGTAAATAGAAGATATATATGGATAGAATACTACAATATTTCCTCTTCTTCTATTAATACCTTTATTGAATTTATGAAAATCCTCTGTCCCCCACAGTGTCCTACATAAATCATATAGACGCCAAGTGTTTATTTTTTACAAAACGAAATACTCACCCACAATATAAACCATAACGGCAGGTGGCATAACACAAGTACCCACCAGCCAATCGGTTATGGCCAAATTAAGGACAAAACAATTTGTCACTGTACGCAGTCGACGTGTTGTCAATACGGATAAAATCACCAGAGTATTACCGACCACAGTGACCAATATCAACAGCATAAATATGGCAACGACCAATGCCTTCGGCCATGCCATACCAATCAAATAGGAATCGACTGATGGTGGCGACGTTGATGTTGATATCATCATCATTGTGGTGGTAAAGGGGGAGGAGGAGGGTGAGGCGGCGACGGAGAACGGGGATGCTGAGAAATTGGAGGCAGTAACATTGATGTCAGTGTCGCTGGCTATATTTGAGATCACATATGAGCTGGGGTTACTGCTAACGTTCGTGGCTACTGCTGATGATGCTGCTGCTTCTGTCGTTGATGTCGCTGACCATGTGAAATTGCTTAGCAATGTCATGCCCGGAGTGACAGCCACAAAAGCATCTGGGGAATGTGAAAATCTATTACTGACATTCTCAACTGTGTTTATGGTCCGTTCCACTATATTGGTCACTAATGATGCCGATGATGATGCTGCTGATGACGGTGTGGGTAATAATGTTGTTGCTGCTGCTGCTGGAAATACTTTCGAAGACATTGATGCATTGGAGGCATAGGAGTTGTTGTGGTTAGAACCGGAAGATTGCCTTGGTGTTAGTGGTTGTGGTGATAAAACTAGATGTTTCTCTGGGCTATTAGAACTAAATGGCTGGAATGATGTTGAAACTGTTGTGGATTTAGTGTTCGGTATACTCCTTGCTGTCGTTGTTGAATAATGACCATGATGTCCACCGCCATCAGGACCACTACTCTTCTCGATTGCTGATGTTACGACTGCAGCCAATACCTGCTGTGTGGTAACCTCCAGTGTGCCATATAGTAATGGCCACCAAGGCAAATGCATTTGTTGTCCTGTCATAGCTGCAACGAGAGCGAATTGCTGGCAATTCCACTTTTCAAATGCACGCCGTCTTCATTCATTCACTCACTTCAGACATTGAAAAACAGTTGGAAATTATTTTCACAGGCAAATTGGCTGAGGAATCCCAGAGACATCGTCGTTGTTGCTGCCGCTGGTTTTGTAACCTTGTTTGTTGTGGCCAGGGAGGAGGTCGTGCAGGATGAGTTGCAGTATTTGTCTGTAATCACACTTGTTGTGGCTTTTCTAGTGAAATTTACCACAACTTCCGTTCCGTTTGTGGTTAACTTTGTTCTACTTCCGAACTTGTGTAGTTGTTGTTATTTCAGCTTTGTGGCTCATCGCTTTTTGCAAAACAATGGCACTTCTGTGTTTGCTTTGCCAACTCCTGCTAACCTGAATTTCAGTTTGAATTTAGACTTTTCATATCCCTTCGTCCTACGGTAATGACTTTGGATTTCTATTTTTTTTTCTAGCTGCTGCTTCCTTTGTATTGTTATTTACTTCTCATAGCAGCTGACCTAATACTTCCTGCTTGACTTACTCTAATAAAATTGTTTGACGTCTTTTTTTATGTCCTGTCGTTTTTTTTTTTTTTGTGGTTCCAAATGTGTAGTTCTTTATCTTTGCTATTTTTATGCCAAGCCGGAAATACCTCGTAACAGAAAGTGTGATTCGAAGAAAATGAGTAATTTAGTTAATTGGTTGCTATGCCAAGGATATCAGGATCATATATATACACTGTATTTTTCCAATTTGCTATTTTGTTTGACCTGCAAAGAAACGAAAAGGAGGAGGGGTTAACAATTTGGAAGTAATTTCAAAATAAGTTTTGAATTATAGAAATAAAACTATGGGTTCTGTTCGGAAAGTATTTTATACTGGTTTTCAAAATCTTGTTCCTTTATCTTTTTTAAAAAAATGGCGTTCCATATGCTTCCATTTTTAAAAATTATGTTAGCGTGGATTTTTTTAAGGATATTTTCAAGGACTAATTCCAGTATAAATTTAAAAAAATATATATAGCTTAAATCTAGGATCATAGATAAAATATTTCCATGGGTCATTTAAGACACACAATAAATGTTAGAATCACCCTGTGATATATATTAAAGGCACAAACCACTTATCGTTAAAGATTTTTGTGAAATATAGATGTCGCTTTGAACACGGAACAATCTTTATATGGTTAAGCCTTGTATCCCACAAATATCCTACTCGCTGATTCTTATCTCTGTCTCATAAGAGATTTAAATCTTAGATTGCAATCAAAATGCACTTTCGTGTTACTTTAATACAATTTGTTGAAAAATGTATTTTTCACATTTATATCAGTTATACACCTCAAATGCATCGATTTCGAGAAATCTTAATCCAAATTTTTGCAAATATCTTAAAAAATGGGAAATATTGCAACGAATACTTTCAAAATGCTGATACACGTGTCTTCTATCATAATTTTTTAATATTTCCTGATCGTTATGAAAAAAGTGAAATTTGTTGTACAGTGTTATTTATAGAGTATTCCTGAAGCCTATACCAAGCCACTTGCCAGGAGACCGGAGTATATATATTCTTGATCGGAATAAAATCTATATCGATCTCTTTTTGTCCGTTGACCCGCCTTGACCCCATAATATGGGAATTTTTTACACGTTTTCCAATCAAATTAGCTCTAATTAATTATTTGGATTAATTATTTCCGCACTTAAAATTGTTAGCCGAACCAAACATAAAAACGTTTGTAGTTGCTTTAAATAATATTATGGGAGCCTCTCCAGATCATATTTTTTAACTAATAATGTTCAAGCTTCTTCAGAGAATATTTGTATACCCTACATAACTATATTAGCAGGGTATTATAGCTTTGTGCAGCCCCAAGAGTTTGTAACGCCGCGAAATATTGGTCCTAGACCCACCTTTATGCATGCCGATCGTCATATCTCGACTAGCTGAGTCGATCTAGACATGTGTGTCCGTCCGTCCGTCTGTCCATTATAATTTGTAAACACGATACAGGCCACAGTTATGGACCACTCTTCACGAAATTTTGCATGTATGGGCCAATGAAGACCGCTATTGTTTTTGATAAAGATCGATTAATATTTAGAGGATGAATTGGACCAAATACTTAATTTTTGTCGGTTTTTCTGGTCGATCCAGAGGCCGCAATTATGGTCCGAACATCGCGAAATTTTACATGGACAAGGGAATCGGGCCAAAGAATAAGTATGCCTGTTCGATCGGTCAATATTTAGTGGGTTAAATGGTCCCCGACTTTTGTGTGAAAAATGACAATATTTGTATTTTATAGCGTATATATTTTCGCCTGAAGGATAGGAGGAGGAGGAGTGTTTGACCTTTAAATTGATACCAATTATATTGTCGTATGTACTCGGATGTGGGAGGTACACTTAAATATTTACAGGTGTTTACGTATTCATATATTATGTAGTAAGTCATTACCTCAGTAGATGGAGGAAATATAGCGCGAATCGCTTCGAAAATTACTATGAGGATACAAGTATGGTCAAGGACAACGCCTATAGTTTTCGGTGATGATCAGATAAAAATTTTGGGATGAAGTGGACGGAAAACTTTTTTGTTTTTTCGAATCGATCCATAAGCCGCAATTGAAAGCCGAACATTACAACACAACCCACTGTGAAAGAAATCTGGAAAAGTAATTAGAAGGGCTGTACTGAATTTTAGTAATAATAATATTTGTTGACCTCTAGTCGGTCAAGAGGGTGCAAATATCGCGAAGTATTGCCCAAGCTCACAATGTAGTACCACAGAAATTTAGATTTTCGTGGAAGTTGTACAGGGTATCTTGTGATCGGCCCCGTCCGACTATACTGCTCCGCTCACTGGTTTTATAATACCTTTGATGTCCTTATGAACGGAAAATGTCAATTTTTCAAAAGAATATTTTTATGGACCCTCAAAGCTATTATATTCCATATTTAATGCTTAAAATCCCTGGTAAAGAATTTTTTAAAAATTCGGTGCCAATCTCTCAATCTGCCTCAATGCATTTTCTTTGCCACCAATTCCAATTTGGGGTTTCACTCTGTTAACACTGCAATAAACTTGTATACATGTGTAATTATGACTTTTGATTGGAAACAAAATGTGAATTTGAAAAATGCGATGAAAAACATCAATTCACACACACAGACACACATGACCACAATTGGAGTGTAGCCAAAATTTGATAAAACCAAAAACCAAAAAAAAAGAACAAAAAGTTGTTTGGTTCGAATGCAATTGATTGGAAAACATTGCTTACAACAAACAACAACACAAACAAAAGTTTACCTTGTTTATAAGGGGATACTCTGCTTATATTTATCGCTGATATAATACCAATTGAGTTTTTCCATTAACAAAGTGGCATTAAATGGAAAGGAAAACTTTTTGGGGGGAAATTTAAACAAATAATAAAATTGTCATTTCCCAATAGTTTTCTCATTGACAAACAGATTAAGAACCCCGTTGGTTTTAACATGAAGAAAAACAGCTCGCATAGAAAAACAACCCCTTTAGCACCTCACCCAAAGACCAACTCACCATCTCTATTATAGACTACGTCCATTTCATCTCTTCTATTAAATGACCCCTTGAAGGACTCATTTTTATACCCTTCACCACACTGTGGTACAGGGTATTATGTCGTTGTGCATATGTTTGTAACAGGCAAAAGGAATCGATATAGGAACCATGGGTTCATTTTGAGAATATACATAGAATCGCTTTCTAAGTCTAAATTGTAAACAAAGTACAGGTCGCATTTATTATACGAATTGGATGAAATTTGGCACAGCCTGTTTACTTGACCCAAGGACGAACCCTATTGAAATTGGGAAAAATGGGTTCAGATTTAGATATAGCGCCCATATATATTTTCGTCCGATTTAAGGTAAATGGTGCACCAAAGTTCTTAAATATCCTTCGATTCACACGAAATTTGGCGTAGCGTACTGAATTAGGTCTAGAATGATGTGTGCTAAGTTTCGTGAAAATCGGTTCAGATTTAGATATAGCTCCTATATATATCTTCGTCCGATTTAAGTCAAATGTTGCACCAAAGTCCCTGTTTATTTTTCGATTTGCACGAAATTTGGCATATCGTACTTAATTAAGCCTAGAATGATGTGTGTTAAGTTTCGACAAAATCGGGTCAGATTTAGGTATAGCTCACATATACATTTTCGTCCGATTTAAGATAAATGGGGCACCAAAGTCCCCATATATCTTTCTATTTGCACGAAATTTGTCATTTGGTACTGAATTAGGTCCAGAATGATGTGTGCTGAGTCTCGTGAAAATCGGTTCAGATTTAGATATAGCTCCCATATATATTTTCGTCCGATTTAATGTACTTGGTGCACCAAAGACCCTATATATTCTTCGATTTGAACGAAATTTGGCATGGCGTACTGAATTGAGTCTAGAATGATGTGTGCTAAGTTTCTTGAAAATCGGTTCAGATTTAGATATAGCTCTCATATATATTTTCGTCCGATTTAATGTACTTTGTGCACAAAAGACCCCATATATTTTTCGATTTGAACGAAATTTGGCATGGCGTACTGAATCATGTCTAGAATGGTGTGTGCTAAGTTTCGTGAAAATCGGTTCAAATTTAGATATAGCTCTCACATATATTTTCGTCCGATTTAAGGTAAATAGTGCACCAAAGTCCTTAAATATATTTTGATTTGCACGAAGTTTGGCACAGCGTACTGAATTAAGCTTAGAATGATGTGTGCTAAGTTGCGTGTAAATCGGTTCAGATTTAGATATATCTCCCACATATTTTCGTCCGATTTAAGACAAATGGTGCACCGAAGTCCCTATTCATCTTTCGATTTGCACGAAATTTTGCACAGCGTACAGAATTAAGAGTAGAATGATGTATGTTAAGTTTCGTGAAAATCGGTTCAGATTTAGATATAGCTCCCATATACATTTTCATCAGATTTAATTTAAATGGTGCACCAAAGACCGAATATATCGAAATTTCGAAATTTGGCATAGCGTACTGAGTTGAGTCTGGAATAATGTATGCTAAGTTTCGTGAAAATCCGTTCAGATTTAGATATAGGTCCCATATATCTTTTCGTCCGATTTTACATAAATGGTGCACCAACTCCTAATGAGACTTACAGCCATAACTTCCAAATGTATTTCGAAGGGGTGTCTGATTGAAATTAAATTTTTAATTTAAAATCTACCCGAATGAAATTAAAGTTATCATAGGTTGCAGGTATGTCCCTTCGAGGGAACTATGACATGCAATTGTAAGGATACATATATACAATATACCCAAGTGGTGAAGGGTATCATATAGTCGGCCCAGTCCGACTTTACTACTTTCCTTACTGGTTTATATAATAATTCTTTTGCTTGATCTGCTCAAAAAAGATTCCATCTGGAAGATCTAATTTTTAGAAGCTCCCCGCTCCTATTCCTTTATACAAATTCCCCTATTTCCCCCAAAAGTGTATGTTGCCCCATAATCACATTACCCTCAAAGTATTTATCACTCTCCCAACCCCCCTACTTGTTATTAACATACTTATTGAATTAATGATAACCATAATGATGTTTAACATATTTATTCCTCATTGTAATCCTGTTGTCTGTCTACTCATTCCCCACCTCTCTACTACCAGTAAAATAAAACAAACAAATTTCCATACTTCGCCATCAATGACTTCAAAAAAAAAAATTAATTTAATGCCAAAAATTTTTTTCTCTGTGTACAAAAGAATGTAAATCTGATTTTGTTTTTTTAAATCCTTAACAAATTAATATGCATGCTTAAGCCCCACTTCAAACCCCAAACCGTGTTGGGTTTGGCTTTGTGGAAGTAAAGAAGCGGCAACAAAAGCAGCGGTCCCTCCATTAACCATAAAAATTACATGGAAAGGATTTGAATATTAATATGGCCATAAAAAAACCAGTACGGAAAGTTCATAAGTCGGACGGGGCCGACTATATGATACCCTTCACCACTATGGGTTAATACACATCATTCTAAACTTAATTCAGAACGTTTTGCCAAATTTCGCGTAAATCGGAAACTTTATAGGGGCTTTGGTGCACCATTTACCTCAAATCGGACGAAAATATATATGGGATCTGTATCTAAATCTGAACCGATTTTCACGAAATTTAACACACATCGCTCTAGACCTTATTCAGTACGCTGTGCCAAATTTCGTGCAAATCGAAGGATATATAGGGACTTCGGTGCACTATTTAAATTAAATCGGACGAAAATATATATGGGAGCTATATCTAATCTGAACCGATTTTCAGGAAACTTAACACACATCATTCTAGACCTTATTCAGTACGCTATGCCAAATTTCGTGCAAATCGAAGGATATATAGGGATTTCTGTGCACTATTTACCTTAAATCGGACGAAAATATATATGGGAGCTATATCTAAATCTGAACCGATTTTCAGGAAACTAAACACACATCGCTCTAGACCTTATTCAATACGCTATGCCAAATTTCGTGCCTTATTCATTTACATTAAACGCGAAAATATATATGGAAGCTATATCTAAATCTGAAATGATTTTCACGAAATTTAACACACATCGTGCAAATCGAAAGATATATAGGGACTTTGGTGGACCATTTACATTAAATCGGACGAAATTATATATGGGAGCTATATCTAAATCTGAACTGATTTTCAGGAAACTTAACACACATCACTCTAGACCTAATTCATTACGCTGTACCAAATTTCGTGCAAATCTTTGGTGCCACATTTACCTTAAATCAGATATGGAAGCTATATCTAAATCTTAACCGATTTTTCCCAATTTCAATAGGGTTCCTCCTTGGGCCAAATAAGTGAACTATGCCAAATTTCATCTATATCGGATCATAAATGCGACCTGTACTTTGTTCACAAAAATACATGGACGGACAGACGGACATGCATAAATCGACTCAGAAAGTGATTCTATGCATATTCTCAAAAGGAACCATGTGACTATCTCGTTTCCTTTTGACTGTTACAAACATATGCACAAAGACATAATACCCTGTACAACAGTGTGGTGAATGGTATAACAATCTCTTAATGTTGTTAGGTGTCTGGGTGTGTGTGAGTGTGTGTTACTATGGCAATAAGAAGTGTATATTCTTTAGAAACCGATGACGATGATTTAATATTTCCATATCATAATGAAGAATGAATAAGGTTAAAATTTATTTAATTATCTAAGTGAAAAATTTTCATGAAATTTTCAAGAACAAATTTAATAAAACCTTAAAGGGATATGGTTATGGGGGAGGAGAATTTCGTGTAAGGTTAATGTATTGGATGTAAATAATAAAATTTAAGAGGTTAGTTCAGGTTGATTAAATACTTTGGCAGGTGAAGTTACAACACCTTTATAGCAATTTTGATGGTCTTGGTTGCGTTTTCAATCGAAGACTGGCATTTCAAGATTGTAATGGGTATACAATTTCTTCACAATAATTCCATGTTTGAATGTTACAAAGGTCACGCATTTTGCTCGCTATGTTAGCCGCATTTTCCAACCAGGGTGGTCGTGTCAGTAAACAGATATGGATAATATATCGAAATCTGATTCTAATATCAATAATCCTAATTGAGGCAACAAAATTTTCGGGTGCGTGTGTATTGTTATTTGGGGCCTACAAAATATTCGACCGATATTATTCATTATACCCTTCACCACACTGTGGTACAGGGTATTATGACTTAGTGCATATGTGTGTAACAGGCAAAAGGAAACGAGATAGGCACATGGTTCCTTTTGAGAATATGCATAGAATCAATTTCTGAGTCGATTTATGCATGTCCGTTCGTCCGTCCGTCTGTTGGTGTTAAATTGTAAGCAAAGTACAGGTCACAATCATATTCCGATTTGGATGAAATTTGGCAAAGCTCATTTGTTTGGCCCAAGGACGAATCCTATTGAAATCGGTTCATATTTAGATATAGCTCCCTTAATTATTAATTATCCATCGCTACAACAAAAATCTGCTTTGAAAAGGACTGTTCCTAGAATGAAGACAAATGTCGAACTTTGACAAATTTGAATTTAATTCGCATATGCATGTTTCGCATCAGGGCGGAATAAATACAAGTTATCAACGTACGACATTTGTAAAGCCCCATAGCCCAATATGCCTGATGAGCCGCTTAACCAACGGCGAAACGCGACGCATAATTGTGGGTACGTAGGTTCTTCTCCTGGCTTTCCTTTTCATTGCAAAACTTAGATCATCAAGCTCGACTCGAAAGAGTATAAATAACCACTTAAAAAAAGCTCCCTTATATATTTTGGTCCGATTTAAGGTAATTGGTGCACCAAAGATCCTATATATCCTTCGATTTGCACGAATTTTGGTATAGCTACTGAATTAAGTCTAGAATGACGTGTGCAAAGTTTTGTGAAAATCGGTTCAGATTTAGATATAGCTCCCATATATAGTCTCGTCCGATTTAAGGTTAATGGTGCACCAAAGTCCCTATATATCATTCGATTTGCACGAAATTTGGCACAGCGGACTTAATTAAGTCTAGAACGATGTGTGCTAAGTTTCGTGAAAATCGGTTCAGATTTAGATATAGCTCCCATATCAACCTTCGTCCGATTTAAGGTATACGGTGCACCAATGCCCCTATATATCTTTCGATTTGAACGAAATTTAGCATAGCGTACTGAATTAAATCGAGAATTATGTGTGTTAAGTTTCGTGAAAATCGGTTCAAATTTAGATATAGCTCCCATATATATATATATATATATATATCTTTGCCCGATTTAAGGTAAATGGTGCACCAAAATCCCTATTTTTCTTTCAATTTGCACGAAATTTGGCATAGCTTACTGAATTGAGTCTATAAAGATGTATGTTAAGTTTTGTGAAAATCGGTTCAGATTCCATACATTTTAGTCCGATATTAAGTAAAGGGTGCACAAAAGACCCAAAATTGCACAACGTACTGAGTTTAGTACCTACCGTGTGATAAGTTTTGTTGAAATCGGTTCAGATTCAGATATAGCTCCCATATATAGATTCGTGCGATTTCACGAAATTGGTGCACCAAACTCCACATATATGCAACTATATATATATATATATATATATATATTCGACCGACTTCATGTTAATTGGGCTCTAAATAATCAACAGATGTCTGATTGAGATTTACTTTAAGGGGACCGCCCATTCTCGGGGTCAAACATTTTTTTTGATTTAATTCGATTCTACACTAAGTCAAGAATGTCTCTACAAAATTTCAAGTGAAAATCTCAAGAACTCTTGAAGATATGGCCGATTTATTGTGTCAGCATCAAGTGACGGCTAAAGGGCTTCTCAAACATTAAACGCGTTTTTCTCTTTTGCGAATGGCGGGCACGATAACTCAAAAACTAATAACCCAATCGATTCCAAATTTTGGGACGTTTCTCTGTGAGTGTATAGGTATCGTATGAACTAGGATAAAGTCAATCGGTGAAGATCTTCCTTATTTTTTAACTTGGTTTTTGGTCAAAAATCGGCGATTTTTCAAAAATATTTTTTCAAAGGTCCGCCATTTTGTTAATTTTAGAGCGAAGTCAATAATACATTGACAACTCTTTCCAACACCCAGATGTTCCAGTGAGGAGTTATCATGTCCGCCATAAAAAATAAGGACTTTTCTTTAATTACAAAAAAACAACAACAAAGCAATAACAATTTTTTTTTTGTAAATTATTTTTCTTCTCTTTTAAATCTTCAAATATATATGTGCAAAGTTACAAACATTAACAAGCATTGGTATTGATTTACCAGCCCATTGAAAATCTTGAAAAATTAAAATCGAGAATGGTTGGGGTTCCCTTAAATCGACTTGCAAAGCTTTGTCCCACTGCAAAAAAACGACTCTATATCTGTCCAAATGAAAAATTTAATATGGGTTGCAGAATGGAATGGTCAAGATCAAATATTTTCGTTCATTCTTCAAAAATGCGACGTGTGTGGATGCATCTGTTGAATATACCCAAAGTGGTGAAGGGTATCATATAGTCGGCCCGGTCGACTTTACTGTTGTCCTTATTTTTTAAGAAAATTTGGTCTTTCTAACTCGATTCCATGTTGTACTTTTCGTCCTTAATTTATTGAATTGGACCCCAATCATCACAGGATGAGATTTTCATCCTCGCAATATTCCACAAAAATACTGCTCATAATATTTTAGATGGCGTCCTCAAATACGAGAAATCGATATTTTAATGCTTTAATGGTGTTTTGTCAAATTTAACGGTTCCTTGTCACTAAAACGGTTATGCCACCGACGAAAAGGACACACAAAGAGTCGAGTTAGAAGGACGAAATATGCTTCAAAAAAGCTCACCATTCGGTTTTACTGAAGACATGACATCTCAATGCAAATGTATAACTACAAATCACGATATTAGGAAAACTCTTGATGTAAAATAGGGTCGCCAAAAAAAAAAAAAATATCACACAATATCTCCGAACTTGGACATGGCAAATTTTTCCCTTTGGTGATTTCATATACTCTACCAGCTTGGGGACGAACCCCAATAGAAATTTTCAACACCCCAGATTATGACCTCAATTTTGCCGCCCAGTGTTAATAGTTTCCATTGACTTATCATCACCTTTCCAGTTTCTCGTGTCATTGTAATTTCTTGACAATAACCTTTGGATGCTGACAAATTTGAATACTAATTTTTTTAATGGAAGACATTGCACTTCAAACCCTTTTTTTCTGCCTTGGTAATTTCTTTCATTAAAATCTTCAGAGATTTTTTTGTTTGTATTTTTCCAAGGCAACCAAAATTTTGTGAGTTTTTTGTTTGAAATTTTCTTTTTCGTTATTTTTATGCTAATGACCCCCCAAAAAGCAACCGACAAAGGTAAACAGTAGTAAAAGGTGCACTTCATTCAATGACCCTAAACGCCACCTCAGAAAGTGTTAAATACAACAACAAAAATCAAAAGGTTAAAAAAGTATTTGGCACCAGCCGAGATGAATAAATTGTTTAGATAATTTCATTATTTATATTTGATGGTTTTTCATTCATGCATTCAATACAAGTGGAAGTATGCAGTGAAATTGATGGAAAAAAAATAAAATAATTAAATTTCCAAGAAGTCTTTGGTAAATAAAGTTAAGTGCCCTTGACCCTTGTAGCGTATTTATTTTGTTTTTATTTATAGATTTCCACCAATGTTTTTATTTTAAAGGGCAAGGATTGGGAAATTTTATTGGAGTGTTTTTTTACAGTGTGCAAATGGCATGTGTAAATATTTATGTTTCTCTGTAAAGAGCGACAAAGGCTCTCTTTTCGTCAGACATGAAATTTTATGTTTATCGTTTTGGAGATTGGCTGGTACTTGGTCATCAAAATATCATATATAGGAAAAAAACTAAAGTAGTTGTAAACACAACCAGTAAAAATGTTATTAAATTGTGCTTCGCTGAATTTTTATACCCTCCCACACGTAGTGTGCTTCATAATTCCCATTTTCGATTTTAATTTTTCGGCGAGTTTCAAACGGCTGGCAAAGCATACATTATAAAGATAACTTTGGGTGGAAGAATTTGACCTGAAAATCGAATTAAAGTCAATTCGGTCGAAAAAACTGCATCTTGAGCTCCAAAAACCCGGAAAAAAAATATTTTGGAGAAAAAATCCTTTTTCCCTAAAATTGGGAAGCTAAAACATAAGAACGACCCATTTTGAACATTTTCTGTAAATATTAAAATTAAGCCTATAACATGGTAAATTGCAGCCTGGAGAAAATGAAATTCTAAACTACAGATACTAAGGTTAGAATCTTAAACTTACACCCCCCCCAAATCTCAATATGCCAAATTTCTGTCATTTCGTAAAACCCCATTAAAAATAGTAACCTCGATTGGAAAATGCGCCTAAAACCATCACATCACCCATAAAGGGGATGGACCTTTGGGGTTGAAAGACCTAGGTGAGTATACGCAAAACCCAGAAGGAAAAAATCGCCATAGGTCAAAGTTCGGAAATATGGCGTCATAATTTTTTTGCTTGATATACCGATTTGTAGTTATTGTATGTATATTTTGAGATTACATTTCTTCGGTAAAATCGAATGTCCTGCTAACTCGATTTCTTGTAAGTCCTTTTCGTACTTAATTTATTGAACCGGACTCCAATCATCACAAGATGTCATTTTTCATCCTCGAAATATTCTAAAAAAACATTGCTCATAAAATTTTAGGTGGGGTCTTCAAATACGAGAAATCGATATTTTAACGTTTTAATGGGATTTTCTCAAGTTTCTGGTCATTCCGCTAATAAAACCGGTTTCAATATCTTATATGTATTCATTAAAAAGCTAGTAACGAAATATGCTAAATTTGTTGAACCGGACTGTTATCGGTTTTATTGTCTAAATATCCGGTTCAAAAAATTAGAAACCCGGTTCTTTTTTCCTCGAAATTATTTTTTTTTTCATTTAATAGGTTTCTAATGATGTGCATATAAGGTCTTAGAACCGGTTTTATTATCTGAATAACCCATTAAGAAAATTAGAAAAAAATCCAAAAAAAGGACCGATTTTCTAAATTTCGAACCGGATATTCCGTTAATAAAATCGATTTCTATACCTTATATGCAAATCATTAAAAAACTATTAACAAAACGTGGTAAATTTAATGAACCGGACTGTTATCGGTTTTATTATCTGAATATCCGGTTCCAAAAATTAAAAAATCGATTCTTTCTTCATCCAAATTATTATTATTTCCTTTTTTATATTTTTTAACCTTATTTGGCCTAACAATATATATTTTCAGAAAATAATTCGGACAAATCAGACAGTTCTTCATAATAAAGATTTTTACTGAGTATATTGTAATACATAGATATAAGGTTTTAGTGACAAGAAACGGGTAAAATTGAGAGTAGGCCATTATAACGTTAAAAAATCCATTTCTCTTCTTTTAGGACCCAACCTAAAATATTATGTAGAATTCACGAAGAAGAAATATCGCATCTTATGATCATTGAAGTCCGGTTCAATAAATTCGGAACGAAAAGGACACACAAGGAATCGAGTTCGAAGGACAAAATGTTCTACAAAAAAATTCTCCTTCGATTTTACCTACGAAATGTAATCTCAAAACCAGTAAGGAAAATAGTAAAGTCGGACGGGGCCGACTCTATGATACCCTTCACCACTTTGGCTATAATCAACAGACGAATTCTAACAAACGTCGCATTTTTCAAGGACCTGTAAAATGAAATTGGATCCATGAACATGTCGTTCTGCAACCGATACTAGATTTTTCAATTGGTCAGATATAGAAGCTATATCTAAATCTGAACCGATTTTCATGAAACTTAACACACATCATTATAAACCTAATTCATTACGCTATGCCAAATTTCGTGCAATTCGGAAGAAATATTGGGACTTTGGTACACCATTCACCTAAAATTGGACGAAGATATATATGGGGCTATATCTAAATCTGAACCGATTTTCAGGAAACTTAACACACATCATTCTAGACTTAATTCATTACGCTATGCCAAATTTCGTACAAATCGAAAAATATATTTTGACTTTAGTACACCATTTACCTTAAATCGGCCGAAAAAATATATTGGAACTATATCTAAATCTGATCCGATTTCCTCGAAACTTAACACACGTCATTCTAAACTTAATTCATTACGCTGTGCCATATTTCGTGCAAATCGAAAGATATATGGGGACTTTGGTACATCATTAACATTAAATCGGGCGAAAATATATATGGAAGCTATATCTGAATCTGGACCGATTTTCAGGAAACTTGACATGCATCATTTTAGACCTTATTCATTACGCTGTGCCTAATTTCATGCAAATCGAAAGATAGGGACTTTGGTGCCATATTTGCCTTAAATCGGACGAAAATATATATGGAAGCTATATCTTAATCTGAGCCGATTTTCTTGAAACTTGACACACGTCATTCTAGACTCAATTCAGTACACTATGCAAAATTTCCCCGCAAATCGAAAGATACATAGGGACTTAGGTGCACCATTTACATAAAATCGGATAAAACTATATATGAGAGTCATATCTAAATCTGACCCGATTTTCTTGAAACTTGACACACGTCATTCTAGACTCAATTCAGTACACTATGCAAAATTTCCCGCAAATCGATAGATATATAGGGACCTTGGTGCCATATTTACCTTAAATCGGACGAAAATATATATGGAAGCTATATCTTAATCTGACCCGATTTCCTCTAAACTTAACACACGTCATTCTAGACTCAATTCAGTACCTTATGCAAAATTTCCCGCAAATCGAAAGATATATAGCGACTTTGGTGCAAAATCGAACAAAACTATATATGGGAGCTATATCTAAATCTGATCCGATTTTCTCGAAATTTAACACATATCATTCAGGACCTAATTCAGTACTTTCTGCCAATTTTCGTCCAAATCGAAATATATATGGGGACTTTGGTACACTATTTGCATTAAATCGGACGAAAATATATATGGGAGCTATATCTAAATCTGATGAAATTTTCACGAAACTTCGCACACATCATTCTATACTTAATTCATTACGCTGTGCCAAATTTCATGCAAATCGAAAGATATATGGGGACTTTGGTACACCATTTACATTAAATCGGACGAAAGTATATATGAGAGCTATATCTAAATCTGGACCGATTTTCAGGAAACTTAACACACATCATTCTAGACCTAATTCATTACCCTGTGCCAAATTTCGTGCAAATCGAATGATATATAGGGGCTTTGGTACACCATTTACATTAAATCGGACGAATATATATATACGGGAGCTATATTTAAATCTGAGCCGATTTTCAGGAAACGTAACACACATCATTCTAGACCCAATTCATTACGCTGTGCCAAATTTCGTGCAAATCGAAAAATATATAGGGACTTTGGTACATCATTTACATTAAATCGGACGAAACTATATATGAGAGCTATATCTAAATCTGAACCGATTTTCTGGAAATTTAACACATATCATTCTAGACTTAATTCATGACCCTATGCCAAATTTCTTGCAACTCGACAGATATATATTGACTTTGGTGCACCATTTACATAAAATCGAACAAAACTATATATGGGAGCTATATCTACATCTGATTCGATTTCCTCGAAACTTAGCACACGTCATTCTGGATTCAATTCATTACACTATGCAAAATTTCTCACAAATCGAAAGATATATAGGGACTTTGGTGCACCATTTATATAAAATCGGATAAAACTATATATGGGAGCTATATCTAAATCTGAACCGATTTTCACGAAACTTAGCACACGTCATTCTGGACTTAATTCACTAGGCTGTGCCAAATTTCGTGCAAATCGAAAGATACATAGGGAATGTGGTGCACCATTTACATAAAATCGGACAAAACTATATATGGGAGCTATATCTAAATCTGGACTGATTTTCAGGAAACTTAACACACATCATTCTAGACCTAATTCATTACGCTGTGCCAAATTTCGAGCAAATCGAAAGATATTTAGGGACTTTGGTGCACCATTTACCTTAAATCGGACGAAAAAATATATGGGAGCTATATCTAAATCTGAACCCATTTTTCCCAATTTCAATAGGGTTCGTCGTTGGGCCAAATAAGTGACCTATGCTAAATAGGTCATAAATGCGACCTGTACTTTGTTTACAATTTAACATCTACAGACGGACGGACGAACATGCATAAATCGACTCAGAAAGTGATTCTATGTATATTCTCAAAAGGAACCATGTGTCTATCTCGTTTGCTTTTGCCTGTTACAAATATATTCACAAAGACATCATATCCTGTACCACAGTGTGGTTTTTAAAAATACACCTTTAAAGTGTCCTTTGGGTGGCCCTCCTATGGAATTTCTTTTAGCTAAAATGGAACCTTGAAATATCATCTACTTGTGAAAACTAAAAACTAAATTTCAATGGAAGTTATTCTATATGTATAGAAGACCCTACGGAACCTTCTCTATTTCCTTGGAATCCCATTTAAATTTATTATGTATAAATAATACCTTCATAAGCTATTTACCCCATACCTCATAAGTTATCTGCTTCCTAGTCTTATTAGATTAAATTAACAATATCAATATAAATACCACATTACAACAAAATTTTTACAAAAATCCATAACTCCTGCCCAGTCCCCACCCGTCGCTGTCTCTCAACAAAAGTAAATCCAATAAAATAGCCAGTAATTAAAAATTGCTATTTAAATCCCATTTCACTGCATTTTATCATTACTGAAAATCCCACTAACTAGAATATTTATAAGACACATAAACACACACACATATGTATATAGTGTGCAGGTATTATTATTTATGATTCATTGCAAATTACCTCGAATGGCCAACACAAAATAACAAAAAAAAAACATTTTTTTTGAATTTCCTCCAGTACCAAAACAATTTTCCACCAACGGAATTGCGATCTTGGCAATGTTTAGAGTAGCCACTCAGTATTAACAAAACAACAACAATAACACCAACCCCAACATTTTGGCAGACGGAACACACATGTTTGGAACGTGTGAACAACCTCCATAGAGCACGATCAGCAGGAGTAGAAGGAGGGAGCAAATAGTATCACTTGGACCACATGTCGATTTTTATGAGACGAACAATTCACATCCAGCTGTTTTATTTTTTCCGAATATTCCAAATATTTTTTTTTTTTTTGTTTGTTTGTTTTCATTTTGGCTTGAAGAAAAAAACTACAAATTTTGATTTAAATTTTGTAAACGTATCGAATAAATTTGTAAGGGAGAATAGGTGAATGGAGACTGGAGATCGTATCAAAATATTTTAATGTACGAATTAATTGGGATATCTAGGTAATTTTGTTGTTTTTATTTTGTTGTGGTTGTTAAGGCCACAAGAGAATTTTCGTGTAATTTTCTTTTAAATATTTTCAATACATTCCATTTTAAGAAGTTCAGTTGGCAAAAACATCTGTGTTTTTGCCATGGCAGCAGAAGAATTATTTTTTATAGGCCAATCAAAAGAAAATATATTTTGGTTTTCTTTATACAGGGTTCCACAGAATATATGCTCTGTTTTAATTTTTTTGTAGAAGGTCAGCTATAATAGATCACCTATTATAAATTAAACAAGAAGAAAAACATTTGAATTTTATTTTTAAGGCCTCGTATAAGTTTTTAGAATACCTTCAGAAGTTCTCATAGTCCAAAGTCCAGACATGTCAGAAAATGCTTCAATTTTTTGGTCATAGTCAGAATACAAATGTAAAGAGGTCGGGCATTTATGCGGTATATATACTTTAAGATGGACCGATATTTATCATTATACCCTTCACCACACTGTGGTACAGGGTAATATATATGTGTGCATATGTTTGTAACAGGCAAAAATAATCGAGATAGACCCATGGTTCCTCTTGAGAATATACATAGAATCACTTTCTGAGTCGATTTATGCATGTCCGTCCGTCCATGTATTTTTGTTAACAAAGTACAGGTCGCATTTATGATCCGATTTGGATGAAATTTGGCACAGGTCACTTAATTGGCCCAAGGACGAACCCTATTTAGATATAACTCCCATATATATTTTCGTCCGACTTAAGGTAAATGGTGTACCAAAGTACCTATATATATTTCGATTTGTTAAGTTTCCTGAAAATCGGTTAAGATTTAGATATAGCTCCCATATATATTTTCGTCCGATTTGAGGTAAATGGTGTACCAAAGTCCCTATATATCCTTCGATTTTCACGAAACTTGACACAGCGTAATGAATAGGGTCTAGAATGATGTGTGATAAGTCTCTTGAAAATCGGATCAGATTTAGACATAGCTCCCATATATATTTTCGTCCGATTTAAGGTAAATTGTGCACCAAAGTCCCTATATATCTTTCGATTTGTACGAAATTTGGCATAGCGTAGCGTAATTTGGCACGTCTAGAATGACGTGTGCTAAGTTTCGCGAAAATTGGTTCAGATTTAGATATAGCACCATATATATCTTCGACCGATTTAAGGTAAATGGTGTACCAAAGTCCCTATATATCTTTCGATTTGCACGAAATTTGCCATAGCGTAATGAATTAGGTCTAGAATGATGTGTGCCAAGTTTCCTGAAAATCGGCTTAGATTTAGATATAGCACCATATATCTATTCGCCCGATTTAAGGTAAATGGTGTACCAAAGTCCCTATATATCTTTCGATTTGCATGAAACTTGCCACAGCGTAATGAATAGGGTCTAGAATTATGTGTGTTAAATCTCCTGAAAATCAGTTCAGATTTAGATATAGCTCCCATATATATTTTCGTCCGATTTAAGGTAAATGGTTTTTGGTGGTTTTTTACCTACAGGAAATTCAATTTTCAAAAAAATTGTATCTGCCAATGGAAATCCAGTCCAGTTCAATATACCGAAAATCGGGCGTTTTTAAGACGTGGGGACAAATAAAATCGTGGATTCATATTCCAGTTTTGAAGGTGTTAACGCTCACAATGGTGACTTTTTACACCCTTCACCACACTGTGGTACAGGGTATTATGAGTCTAGAATGATGTGTGATAAGTTTCGTGAAAATCGATTTAGATTCAGATATAGCTCCCATATATATTTTCGTCCGATTTAAGGTAAATGGTGTACCAAAGTCCCTATATATCTTTCGATTTGCACGAAACTTGACACATCGTAATGAATAGGGTCTAGAATGATGTGTGTTAAGTCTCCTGAAAATCAGTTCAGATTGAGATATAGCTCCCACATATATCTTCGTCCGATTAAAGGCAAATGGTGCACCAAAGTCCTATATATCTTCCGATTTGCACAAAATTTGGCACATCATACTGAATTTAGTCTAGAATGAGGTGCGTTAAGTTTGGCGAAAATCGGTTCAAATTTAGATATAGCTCCCATATATATTTTCGTCCGATTTTAGATAAATAGTCCAAAAAAAATCATTTAATTTGCACGAATTTTGGCTTAGCGTACTGAATTAAGTCTAGAATGATGTGTGCCAAGTTTCCTGAAAATCGGTTCAGATTAAGATATAGCTCCTATATATAGTTTCGCCCGGTTTTAGGTAAATAGTCCACTAAAGTCCCTGGAAATCTTTTGATTTGCACGAATTTTGGCATAGCGTACTGAATTAAGTCTAGAATGATGTGTGGAAAGTTTCGTGAAAATCGATTGAGATTTAGATATAGCTCCCATATATATTTTCATCCGATTTTAGGTAATTGGTGCACCAAAGTCTCTGAAAATTATTCGATTTGCACGAAATGTGTCATAGCGTATAGTGTACTGAATTAAGTCTAGAATGATGTTGCTAAGCTTTGTGAAACCATCCATAGCTAGGCCGATTGACACTACGTACTAATATAAATTAGTCTCTTACTGGTTTACTTTTTTGTCTTAGGTATTAAAAAATCCTATAGGTTCATATTACGAATTCTATTGAAAAATTCGACTATAACAAATGAAACATCCAATGTCAGTTTATCCACGGAGAACCCGATGTGCGGCTATGACCTTTAAACCGTTTGTACTTTTTCGCTTATATCTAGCTATGTATTTAGAAAATAATGTTTGGAACACGTCCTGAGATGAACAATTTGGAACACGTCCTGAGATGAACTTCAAACCTTTCCTATAATATCTCAAAATAAGAGAAGAGATGTAAAATATTCCAAAATACAAAAAAAAAAAACAATTTGTTACAATAGCACTTCCCTCATCTATCATACCAAATGTACGCAACTGTCAGTCTTCTTTTTTTTTTTTTTGTCCTTTAACATTGTTGTTGTTATTGTTTTTGTTTTATTTGTTTGTTTGTTTATTTGGCATTACAGATAACAACACTGCGTCCGACCAATAAAATAATACCCAACACAAATTATTTATTTTGGCATTTTTGTGTTGATTTTGTTGTTGTTGTTGTTTATTTGTCCAATGTCTGCCACATTGATGGCGATAATTTCCAAATATCTCATTACATCAATGCTTACAAATGATGACGTTGAACGGTAGCGGCAGTAATCAATAAATAAATAATAGATTGAAAAAAGGTAGCTAATAACAGGTATAGGGGGAAAATTCGGGTGGGCGGATAGTGGGATAGTTATGTTGTTGTTATTATTTTTCTTTTTATCAATTTGTTATTTTATTTATTGAGATAACAAACGGAAAATTGTTACAGTTCCCACACGTTGTTGTTGCTAGTGGTTATAGATCCGAAGGTGTAATTGTTTTAAATATTATTGAGAATATTTTAAAAATAGATTCCAATTTTTTGTATCAACTACAAAGCGGAATAATATCTCTCATAAAAAAGGAAAATTGTTGTATTTTTAGGTATTGCAAACAAAAACGTAATATATATGGGAGCTATATCTAAATCTGAACCGAATTTCACGAAATTGAAAATACATCGTTCTAGACATAATTCAGAACGCAATGCCAAATTTCGTGCAAATCAAAGAATATATAGGGACTTTGGTGCACCATGTACATAAAATCGGACAAAAATACATTTGGGAGCTATATCTAAATCTGAACCGATTTTCATGAAATTTAACACACATCTTCCCAGACTTAATCCAGTACATTATGCCAAATTTCGTGCAACTCGAAGGATATATAGGGACTTTGGTGCACTATTTACCTAATATCGGACGAAAATATATTTGGGAGCTATAACCAAATCTGAACCGATTTTCACGAAATTTAAGACACATCGTTCTGGACTTAATTCACTACGCCAAATTTCGTGCAAATCGAAGAGTATATAGGGACTTTTGTGCACTATTTACCTAATATCGGACGAACATATATTTTGGAGCCATATCCAAATCTGAACCGATTTTCACGAAATTTAAAAACATCGTTCTGTACTTAATTCACTACGCCAAATTTCGTGCAAATCGAAGAGTATATAGGGACTTTTATGCACTATTTACCTAAAATCGGACGAAAATATATATGGGAGCTATATCTAAATCTGAACCGATTTTTCGCAATTTCAATAGAGATCGTCTTTGGGCCAAATAAGTGAACTGTGCCAAATTTCATCCAAATCGGATCACAAATGCGACCTGTAATTTGTTAACAAAAATACATGGACGGACGGACATACGGACATGCATAAATCGTTTTAAAACGTGATTCTATGCATATTCTCAAAAGGAACCATGTGTCTATTTCGATTCCTTTTGCCTGTTACAAACATATGCACAAAGACATAATACCCTGTACCACAGTGTGGTGAAGGGTATAAACAGATCTTCGGAATTATAGACGAACGAAAAGGAAAGTCATGAGAAGAATCTACGCACCCACCATTCTTCGACGGGTTTGGCATTCTCGGTTCACTCGACTCGAAAGAGAACCAGTACGGAAAGTAGTAAAATCGAACTAAGTCGACTATATGATACCCTTCACCACTTTGGGTATATTCTAGATTTGTATCCCAATAGAAGCCGCCTTTTCGAAAGAACATTAACAAGAAATTGAACTGAATGTGATCTTTATCTATATGTAACCCGACCAACATAAGTCCCTACAACCTAACTCTATCAGACTCCCATTGATTATTTGGTGTACAATTAACATGAACAGGTCGAAATTTTATACAGAAGCTCTGCTATATCTAAATTTCAAGAAAACTTGTCAGATATTTTTTTTAAATTAACTTCAGTACGTTGGGTAAATCGGCCGGGCCGATTTATGGTGTACTAAAGACCTATAAGCACAGCTATAGGTTTTCAATGCACAATTTACTAATTATCGGTCGAAAACATATATATAGTAGCTATATGTAAATCTGAACCGATTTCAAGAAAACTTGATACACCTAAGTTTATACTTACTTTCGTACATTGTACAAAATTGTGTGTCAATCGGCCAAACTTTAGGAATTTAGTGCACAATTTACATCAAATCGGATAAAAATATATATGGGAGCTATATTTAAATCTGATCCGATTAACACACGTCATTCTAGACTTAATTCAGTACGCCGTACCAAATTTCGTGCAAATCGAAAGAATTTCAGGGACTTTGGTGCATCATTTCTATTTAATCGGACGAAAATATATATGGGAGCTATATCTAAATTTGATCCGATTTTCTCGAAACTTAGCGCACATCATTCTAGATTCAATTCAGTACGCTTGCCCAAATTTCGCGCAAATCAAAATACATATAGGAACATTTATGCACCATTTACACTAAATCGGGTGAAACTATATAAAGGAGCTATATCTAAATCTGAACCGATTTTCACGAAACATAACACACATCATTCTAGACTCAATTCAGTATGCTATGCCAAATTTCGTGCAAATCGAATGATATTTAGGGACTTTGGTGCACCATTTACCTTAAATCGGACGAAAATATATATGGGAGCTATATCTAAATCTGAATCGATTTTCAGGAAACTTAACACACATCATTCTAGACACAATTTAGTACGCTGCTCCAAATTTCGTGCAAGTCAAAAGACATATAGAGACATTTTTGCACCATTTACACTAAATCGGACGAAAATATATATACATATATATGGAAAATATATATGTATATTTTTATGAAACTTAACATGCATCATTCTGGACTTAATTCATTACGCTATGCCAAATTTCGTGCACATCGAATACGATACAGGTCACAGTTATGGATCAATCTTCACGATATTTTGCATTTAGTATGGGTTCTGGCCAATGAAGACCCCTATTTTTTTTGGTACAGATCGGTTAATATTTAGGCGATGAAATGGACCAAAAACTTTATTTTACCAAAAACCAAAAACTTTACTTTGGCCACAAGTATGGCCCAAACATTTAAAACATTTTTGCATGGAGAAGGGTATAAGGCCAAAGAATAAGCATGCCAGTTTTGATAAAGATCGGTCAATATTTAGCGGGTCAAATGGACCCTGACTTTTGTGTGAAAAATTAGAAATTTTTTATTCTATGGCGTATATATAATTACTCCTGATGGACATAGATCCAAGAATTGATAGTGTATCCAAGAGGAGTGGTTGTTGGTTTAAATTGATACCAATTATATTGTCGTATGTGCTCGTATTCAGGCATTATTTAGTAACCCATTACCACACTGTAGGGTAGAAATAAAGCGCTGATCGCTTTGAAATTTTCCATGAAATCCCAGTTGTGGTCAAGGACAAAGCCTAAAATTTTCGGTGATGATCAGATAAAAATTTTGGTATAAAGTGGACCGAAAAAAAATTTTTGTTTTTGTTTTTTGTTCTTTGTTTAGTCAATCTGTAGGCGACAATTACAAGCCGAACATCACAACACAACCCACGATAAAGGGAATATGGGCATGTGGTTCGGCAGTCCGTACTGAATATTAGTAATATTCGGAAAATATGTCAGTGTAAGGAAGAGGTACTGTTGAACTCTAATCGGGCAAGAGGGTGCAAATATCACGAAATATTGCCCAGACTTGGAATAAAAATTCGCAGAAAGTCAGAGTTCCGTGGTAGTTGTGTGGGGTATCGTATGGTCGGCCCCGTCCGACTGACATAAAAACTCAGGCAAAATTCAAATGAATAAGAATATTTTTAATTTTATTTCGTATTTCCAATAACGCTTTCTAATAAAAAGTGTACAAATTTGTTTCCTTATCGCAATGTAAATTCGCCAATAAAAAACTTCACACCATTAAAAGAAACCAGTAAGGAAAGTAGTGAAGTCGGACGGGGCCGACTATATGATACGCTTCACCACTATGGGTATATTAAACAGGACTATTAACAAGGAATTGGATGAAATAAAATATGTGATATTTATCTAATTGTGAATCGACTTAGATCAATCGACTTCAAACAAATATCAATAGGTCATCCGTTGGGCTATGTCTGTACTTCTAGAAAACACAACTACGTTATTCTATGCTCAATTTGGTACGTTGTGCAAAATTTGATTTCAATCTGACTAACATGAGGAGTTTGATGTCCAATTTACTTAAAATCGGGCGAAAATATATATGGAAGTTATATCCAAATATGAACCGATTTCAACGAAACTTGCCACAGGTTAGGTTATACTAATTTCAGTACATTTTGTTCCTGTCAGCCATATATTGGATCCTAGTGCGTCAATTACTTAAAATCAATCTATAATATAAGGGAGCTATATCTAATTTTCACGAAACTTGTCACAAATCAGTCTGAACTAAATTCAGTACGCTATGCCAAATTTCGTGCAAATCGAAAGATATATGTGGACTATGTTGCACCATTTACATTAAATAGGACGAAAATATATATGGAAGCTATATCTAAATGAGGACCGATTTTCACGAAACATAACAGACATCACTCTACGCTTAATTCAGTACGTTATACCAAATTTCGTGCAAATCGAAATATATATAGGGACTTTGGTGCACCATTTACATGAAATCGGACGGAACTATATATGGGAGCTATATCTAAATCTGGACCGATTTTCACGAAACTTGGCATCCATCATTCTAGGTTCAATTCAGTACGTTATGCCAAATTTCGTGCAAATCGAAAGATATAAAGAGACTTTGGTGCACCATTTACATGAAATCGGACGAAGCTACATATGAAAGCTATATCTAAATCTGGACCGATTTTCACGAAACATAACAGACATCACTCTACGCTTAATTCAGTACGTTATACCAAATTTCGTGCAAATCGAAGGATATATAGGGATTTTGGTGCACCATTTACATGAAATCGAACGGAACTATATATGGGAGCTATATCTAAATCTGGACCGATTTTCACGAAACTTGGCAGACATCATTCTAGGCTCAATTCAGTATGTTGTAACAAATTTCGTGCAAATCGAAAGATATATAAGGACTTTGGTACACCATTTACCTCAAATCGGACGAAAATATATATGGGAGCTATATCTAAATCTGAACCGATTTTTCCCAATTTCAATATCCAATTCGGATCATAAATGCGACCTGTACTTTGTTTACAATTTAACATAGACAGACGGACGGACGGACGGAGGGACGGACATACATAAATTGACTCAGAAAGTGATTCTATGCATATTCTCAAAAGGAACCATTGGTCTATCACGATTATTTTTGCCTGTTACAAACATATGCACAAAGACATAATACCCTGTACCACAGTGTGGTGAAGGGTATAAAAACGTCCTTATTTTTTTCGTTAAATTAGGTGCCACTTCACTAAAAGTCTCCCACCTTGCTTAGAAATGTTCCATAATTTTTAGTTGCATTGCACTTTGTTCTAGAGAGCCTTTAACATGTGTTAACTTCGAGATGAAACATGCTTGATATTACTCTCGGTTAGATCATACACTGTAAACACTTGTATTTATTACAGCCAGTGCCGCACACCTTTATTATTTTAAAATATTAAAATTCACCTTCGATTTCTTTGGCGTATTCTCCGTATTTATCTATTAATTTATAACAAAAAAAGATATACACCTCAAAACAGGTAAAACTCGTTTTTTTTTTTTTTTTTTTTGAAACAACCGTTTCAATTATTTACATTGGCTCGTGTATTGTCGGAACGTGTGTTTTTTTACACTTGCGATAAGTGATATTTTTTCACTTTCCCGAGTACAGATGCGTATATGTGAGTGTGTGTGTGCGTGTGTGTTTTAATGCATATTTAATGATGACATTTTTATTGACATTCAAATTTGTAGTTGTTGTTGTTTTTTATTCCATTTCTGGAATTCCTTTCTTCTTTTCTTAATTCACCAAAAACAAAAGTTGTGCACTTTTCGCGCGCTTTTTTTATTCCTTTTTCATTGGCCAACCACCCGTTTAATTTTCTTCTGTTTTATTTTAATTCCAGATACCAGATGTTATGCGCGTATCGTTCGCAAGTTCATGTTCAACTGAAAATCATTTAAAAATCTCATCAAATGGGCCGTTTTCATGGGGGCTATGTGGCGTGGTGGCCGTTTCTCATTTTTATGGAAAACACTTCTGCCGCTGCTGTTGCTCGACAACGAAACGGGGAAAAAAAATATTCTCACAGGCAAACAACCTGTCCACAACAACAACATCATCATCAACAATATTATTATTAACAACAACAACAAGTTTTGTGTATTGTAAATAAATAAAAATTGCAAAACACGTAAAATTAATACACACCCACTTCTCTCTGTAAAAAAAAAAACGAAGCAAAGGTTGTTGTGTGCCACAACAACCAAAACTGAACGACCAACCGACCGACCGGATGACCGAACAACCATCCATCTATATTCTCATAGGGTCCCTAGCTAGTTTGTTATGGGAGCTGACAACTTTGTCTATCGTCACTTTTTCATTCATTTCGCTGTTGTGAACGCACACGCAGACAAACATTTTCATTTGTGAAAATTTTTGAAATCGTTTCAAGGCAAAGCACAAAGCGGTATAGCTGTATCCAAGATGGCTGGATGGTGGTTGGTCATCCCACACAATGAGCCAGCGCTGCCTTTTGTTACAATCAAGTCAACAGTTATTGGCCATGGCCAAAAAAAAAAAAAAAAAACAACGAAATTTTTATGAAATAAAGTTAACATTCAGTTATCCCCTACAGACCAATATTTGGGTTTTGAGCTGGGCATTTGTTATTACTCCAAGGAGCAGCAACAGCAACCAAAACAATTGACAACTTTTCTTAAAAAGTTATTAAAACCAAATATTTTTTTAACAAACTGGATTTAAATTTCATATTCCTGTGATATAGACAGCATTTTAAAGTTTAGTTTTGATATACCTGACACCCACACGTCTATCTAAACTTAAAATAAATAATTAATTAATTTCAGTGACAAAGATGTCAAATAAAGTTGAATGCTCTCAAATGGCAATTGTTTTAAAAGATGTCAAATTAAGTTAGAAATTTTGACAGATTATGGGAAAGTTAAAAAGTGGTAGATAGCAAAGGGTGGGGAGATGTGGAGGAGAGCCCATAAAATATTCTGTATTAAATCCACGGATTGATGGCGTGGATTTAATAAATCCACGCCCTGATGGGCCGTAGAAAAATATGGGCCATAGAAAAAAATATTCTGCAATAAATCCACGCCCTAATTGGCCTTCAAAAATTTTCTGTGAGGACCTCTTAAGAAGGTCCTTAAAATAAATATTCCTTAAACAATCCACGCCTTGTGGAGGTCCTTAAAATAACGATTCCTTAAACAATCCACGCCTTGTGGAGGTCCTTAAAATAAATATTCCTTAAACAATCCACGCCTTGTGGAGGTCCTTAAAATAAATATTCCTTAAACAATCCACGTCTTGTGGAGGTCCTTAAAATATATATTCCTTAAACAATCCACGCCTAGTGGAGGTCCTTAAAATAAATATTCCTTAAACAATTCACGCCTTGTGGAGTTCCTTTAAATAAAAATTTCTTAAACAATACACGACTTATGGAGGACCTTAAAATAAATATTCCTTAAACAATCCACGCCTTGTGGAGGTCCTTAAAATAACGATTCCTTAAACAATCCACGCCTTGTGGAGGTCCTTAAAATAAATATTACTTAAACAATCCACGCCTTGTGGAGGTCCTTAAAAGAACGATTCCTTAAAAAATCCACGGCTTGTAAAGGTTCTGGAAATAACTATTTTTAAAAAGAATCCAAGCCATGAGGAGGTTCTTGAAATAAATTTTTAAATAATCTACGCCTTGAAAGGTCCTTGAAAAAAAATCTTTGAAAATCCACTCCTTATGGTGGATGTCGTTGAAAAAAATCCCTTCAGCTCGTCTATAAGGAGTCCTATCAGCTCGCCTTTAAGGACTCTCTTCAGCTCATCTTTAAAGACTCCATCCAGATCGTCTATAATAATACCCATTCTATGAAAGACTCCATTCAGATCATCTATGAAAGACTCCACTCAGCTCGTCTATGAAAGACTCCCTTCAGCTCGTCTATGAAAGACTCCCTTCAGCTCGTATATGAAAGACTCCCTTCAGCTCGTCTATGAAAGACTCCCTTCAGCTCGTCTATGAAAGACTCCCCCTTCAGCTCGTCTATGAAAGACTCCCCCTTCAGCTCGTCTATGAAAGACTCCCCCTTCAGCTCTTCTATGAAAGACTCCCCCTTCAGCTCGTCTATGAAAGACTCCCTTGAGCTCGTCTATGAAAGGCTCCCTTCAGCTCGTCTATGAAAGACTCCCTTAAACTCGTCTATGAAAGACTTCCTTCAGTTCGTCAATGAAAGACTTCCTTCGGCTCGTCTATGAAATAGTCCCTTCGGCTCGTCTATGAAAGAATCTCTGAACTTCAGCTCGTCTAAAAAGACTTCACTGAGCTTCAGCTTCAGTCTATAAAGACTTCCTGAGCTTCAGCTCGTCTATAAATACTCCCTGAACTTCAGCTCGCCTATAAAGACTCCCTGAACTTTAGCTCGCCTATAAAAACTCCCTGAACTTCAGCTCGTCTATAAAGACTCCCTGAGCTTCAGCTCGTCTATAAATACTCCCTGAACTTCAGCTCGTCTATAAATACTCCCTGAACTTCAGCTCGCCTATAAATACTCCCTGAACTTCAGCTGGTCTATTAAGACTTCACTGAGCTTCAGCTCGTCTGAAAAACTATAGCCCGTCTATCAAGACTTCACTGAACTTCAGCTCGCCTATAAAAACTCCCTGAGGTTCAGCTCGTCTATAAATACTCCTGAACTTTAGCTCGTCTATAAAGACTTCACTGAGTTTCAGCTTGTCTATAAATACTTCACTGAGCTTCAGCTCGTCTATAATGACTTTAACTGATCTTTAAAGACTCCCTGAGCTTCAGCTCGCCTATAAAAACTCCCTGAGCTTCATCTCGTCTATATATAATCCCTGAACTTTAGCTCGTCTACAAAGACTTCCTGAACTTCAGCTCGTCTATAAAGACTCCCTGAACTTCAGCTCGTCTATAAATACTTCACTGAGCTTCAGCTCGTCTATAATGACTTCAGCTGGTCTGCAAAGACTCCCTGCACTTCAGCTCGTCTAAAAAGACTTTACTGAGCTTCAGCTCGTCTAAAAAGACTTCACTGAGCTTCAGCTCGTCTATCAAGACTTCACTGAGCTTCAGCTCGTCTATAAAGACTTCACTGAGCTTCAGCTCGTCTATAATGACTTCAGCTGGTCTGTAAAGACCCCCTGAGCTTCAACTCGCCTATAAAAACTCCCTGAGCTTCAGCTCGTCTATAAATATTCCCTGAACTTCAGCTCGTCTATTAACTTCACTTAGTTTCAGCTCTTCAATCAATACTCCACTGAGTTTCAGCTCGTCTATAAATATTTCACTGAGCTTCAGCTCGCCTATAATGACTCTCTGAGCTTCAGCTCGTCTATAATGACTTCAGCTGGTCTGTAAAGACTGTCTGATCTTCTGCTCGCCTATAAAAACTCCCTGAGCTTCAGCTCGCCTATAAAAACTCCCTGAGCTTCAGCTCGTCCATAAATACTTCCTGAACTTCAGCTCGTCTATAAAAATTATAGCTCGTCTAAAAAGACTTCACTGAGCTTCAGCTTCAGTCTATAAAGACTTCACTGAGCTTCAGGTTCAGTCTTTAAAGACTTCCTGAGCTTCAGCTCATCTATAAAGACTCTCTTAGATTCAGGTCATCTGTAAAAACTCCCTATCCTTGCATATAATGACCCGCCTTGTTTTCAGCTTCCCAATAAAAATTAACTGACATTCCGCTTATTTATAAAGACCTGTGACGCTTCAACTCGTTCATAAACTATCCTTCAGCTTCAGCTTGTTCATAAAGACTACTGGCCTTCCGCTCGCCTATAAACATCGTTTCCATTTTGTTCGTCTCCAGAAACTTCCTGAGCTTTAGTAAATACCAATCCCTTCTGTTCGTCATCATTAAGTCGACCTTGACCACTTAGCTATTATTTGACAAATTTCCTCTATTTTCTTTCTATCCTCTTTATTTGATCTACTCTTGTAGAAAAGTATTGTGTAATAATAAACAATATTAGTTAAGTTGATGGAAATGACGATGAGAGTGGTGAGGAGGTGGTTCTAGCATTGAACCACCCAAAACGAAAGAAAGAAAAAATTAAGACAAGTCGAAAGAAAAAGCAAAAGTTTATGGCTCATAAACAATTAATGAAACATGAAAACTGTTTGTTGAACTACTACAAAGTGAAGGCAACTTCTTACCACCCTCTGCCTTTTCAACTCTTCTCTATGCTCCAAAAACCGACATAGCAATACCTTGGTTCCTTTGAATGCAAAATAATATTTAAAGACAGATGGAAAGTAAGGAGAAACACTCTAACGCCTTGACAAGTGGATTTGCGTGCCACGTTCCTGCTTGTTTCGCTGCTTCTTATCTTTCAGAAAACACCTGCTGTGATGTCAACAAAAAAAAAAAAACAAAAAACGAAACGAACGACTCCGTTCCTTTGTTCGAAACGAATTTTGAATGAATGAACAAAAATTCAAGTTCACACAAATCACCCCAAGGTGTTATAATTTTTGGAATTTTATTCGGCCAAAAGTTGAAGGCATTCATTTATTTCATTTATGTTTCATCGTAGTTTAGTTCACAAATAATGGAAATATCTTTAGGCCATCTTTTCACAAAAATTGTTTGCACTTCATATAATTTTTTTTTTTTTTTTGTTCTAACATTTATTGAAATAACTGTGAGCTCTGTTGCCATTGGCTTTAAATAGAAATTCATAATTTTAATCGACGGATGTGTTAATGGGAGGTTTGTTGGCAGGTTTTATTAGAAGATTTCATAGGAAATTTAGAAATACCATGATTTAGAACTCATAAATGAGGTAAGGAACAATGAGTCAGTCCTTGCAAATACTGGAAACATTTTTAAAAGATGTGAAAAGACAGGTAGTATTTAAAAGGGAACTTAAAGGTCAGGTACAAGGACAAAAAATCAGGCTCACATCTTACTCAAACTGAAGAACCAAGGAGTCTTTATAAGCGATCTGAAGGGCTATGTATTCTTTGAATACAAGTTGAGGAATCAGGGAGTAATTGCCAATCAAGACTGACTTCAGCTGGTCTTTAACGTTTTTATACCCTTCACCACACTGTGGTACAGGGTATTATGTCTTTGTGCATATGTTTGTAACAGGCAAAAATAATCGAGAGAGACCCATGGTTCCTTTTGAGAATATGCATAGAATCTGAGTCGATTTATGCATGTCCGTCCGAATTGGATGAAATTTGGCACATCTCATTTTAGGTCAGGATTCATCTGTTGATGAATCCTAACAAAGTGGTGAAGGGTATATTATAGTCGGCCCCGTCCGACTTTACTACTTTCCTTACTGCTTATAAACTACTCTGCAGCCTAAAGTTCGTCTATTAATACTATCTAGCCTTTAGCTCTTCCATAAATACTCCCAGGTCTTCAGATTGTCTGTTAGCACTTATTCGCCTTCAGCTTGTCCATAAAAAATTCTCAGCCCTACATCACCGCTATTAAAATTCCAAGAGATCTGAAGGAATAGGGATTTCTTATATACAAATTGTGGAATCAGGGAGTAAACGCCAATCAAGACTGGCCTTATTCTTTAATTTATCTATGAAGATGCTGTACCTTGAAGTTCGCCTATTAAGACTCTCTAGCCTTTAGCTAGTCCATAAATAAAAAATACTGTCTGTCCTTCAGATTTTCTATGAAGACTACTTCGCATTTAGCTTGTTCACAAAAAATCACAGCCGTTCAGCTCGTCTATTATAAGATCTACAGCTCCTCTAGGTATAATTCATGCCCTTCAGATTCAGCGGGTTTCAAACATATCTATGAAAACTCTCTAGTCTTTAGTTCGTTCATTAAGACAATTTCCCTTCAGCTTGTCTATAAAGACTGGGCAGAGGTCTTATCAATAAAGACTCCCATGACCTTCAGTTCGTCTATGAAGACTCCCAGCCCTTCAGCTCGCTTTTATAGATTCCCTGACCTTCAGGAAAAAATCAATGGCCGATTAAAATTTCCGAATCGTCAGCTCATCTATGAAGATCTGCCCTCAGCCCGTTTACATTGACTATTTGCTCTTCAGTTCGTTTGTAAAGACTCCCTGCGATTCACCTCGCCTATAAATAATCCCTGCCCTTCAGCTCATCTATACATAATGCATGCCCTTCAGCTTCAGTGGATATAAAGAAATCTGAGTTTCAACTTATATATGAAGACTTTCTAGTCTTCAGCTCGTCCATAAAGACTACTGGCCCTGCAGCTCGCCTATAAATATTCGCGGAGATTCAGCTCGTCTATACAGAATTCGTGAGTCTTTAAAGACTCATTGAGCTACAGATTGTCTATAAAGATCCCTGCCCATTCAGCTTATATATAAAGACTCCAATGAACTTCAGTTCGTATATGAGAACTTATTACTTCTGCAGCACATCTTTACATTCTTCCTGTCCTTTCAACTTTTCTATAAAGCCTTTCAGAACGCCTATAAAGACTCCCTAGCTCTCAGTTTATTTATAAGAGATTCAATGACCGTAAGCTCTGAACCGTTGGTCCCTGAAGACTCCCTTACTTCCCCACACTTCAGCTCGTCTATAAAGATTCACTGGCCCTTCAGGTCGACTATAAGTCCCCCTACCTTCAGGTCGTCTATAAAGACTATCTGCCCTTGAGTTTCTATAAAGGCTCCCTTCAGCCCGTCTATGGAAAACTCCCTTCAGCTCGTCTATGGAGACTCCCATCAACTCCTCTATGAAGACTCAGTTCTTCTATAAAGACTACATTCAGCTCCGCTATAAAGACTTCCTTCTGTTCGGCTATAAAGGCTCCTATCAACTCCACCTTACCCTTCAGCTCGTCTATAGATAACCTCTGCCCTTCAGCTTGTCTATTAAGGCTGTCTTCAGCTCGTCTATGAAGGTTCCCTTCAGATCACCCATAAAGACTCACTCACAGCTCGGCTATAAAGACTGCATTCGGGTACGAATACTCCGTTCAACTCGTCTATGGAGACTCCCTTCAGGTCGTCTACAAAAAAACTCAGCTCGTCCATAAAGACTACCTTCAGTTCGTCTATAAAGACTCACTGGCCTTTTAGCTCGTTCATTAAGACTCACTGGCTCTTGAGGTTGTCGATAAACATCCTCTGCCCTTTAGCTCTTCTAAGAATAATCCTAGCCCTTCAGCTCTCCCATAAAGACGCCTCAGACAGCTCGTCTATGAAGGCTTCTTACCCTTCAGCTCTCCTATAAAGACGCCTTACTCTTCAGCTTGTCTATGAAGGCTTCTTACTCTTCAGCTCGTCTATTAAGACACTGGCCCCTGAAGTGGTCTATAAAGACTCTCTGCTCCTCAGTTCGACTATAATGACCTTCCTTCCTTCCCTTCAGCTCGTCTATACAGTCTCATCTATAAAAACTTCCTGGTCTTTCAAGACTCCTGGCCCTCAGCCCGGACTAGCTCGTCTATTAAGACTGCTAGGCCCTTCGGCTCGTCTATAAAAACTCCCTGTCCATTAAATCGTACATATAGACTCGCTTCATCTCGGCTATGGAGGTTTCCTGACTTCAAACCGTCTATATAGTCTCATCTATAAAAACTCCCTGGTCTTTCAAGACTCTTGGCCCTCAGCCCGGACTAGCTCGTTGGCCCGGACTAGCTCGTCTATTGAGACTCCCAGGCCCTTCGGCTTGTCTATAAAAAAACTCCCTGTCCATTAAATTGTATATATAGACTCTCTTGACCTTCAAATCGTCTATAAAAAAACTCATGGAGCTTCAGGCTTCCTGCTTCTTAGCTATTCCAAAAGACTCCCTGTCTTTTTTTATACCCTTCACCACACTGTGGTACAGGGTATTATGGCTTTGTGCATATGTTTGTAACAGGCAAAATCGAATCGAGATAGACCCATGGTTCCTTTTGGGAATATGCATAGAATCACTTTCTAAGTCGATTTACGCATGTCCGTCTGTCCGGACAATGTACAGGCCGCATTTATTATTCGAATTGGATGAAATTTGGCACAGCTCATTCATTTGGCCCAAGGACGAACCCTATTGAAATTGGGAAAAATTTGTTCAGATTTAGATATAGCTCCCATATATATTTTCGTCCGATTTAATGTAAATGGTACACCATAGTCGCTAAATAGCTTTCGATTTGCACGAAATTTGGCATAGCGTACTGCATTTAGTCGACACTGATGTGTAACATGTTTCGTGAAAATCAGTCCAGATTTAGATATAGCTCCCATATATAGTTTCGTAAGATATCATGTAAATGGTGCACCAAAGTCCCTATATAGCTTTCGATTTGCACGAAATAGCGTACTGAATTGAGCGTAGAGTGATGTCTGCCAAGTTTCGAGAAAATCGGTCCAGATTTAGATATAGCTCCCATATATAGTTTCGTCCGATTTCAGGTAAATAGTCCACCAAAGTTCCTATATATCCTTCGAAATTTGGCATAGCGTTATGAATTTAGTCCACACTGATGTGTGCCAAGTTTCGAGAAAATCGGTCCAGATTTAGATATAGCTCCCATATATAGTTTCGTCCGATTTCAGGTAAATGGTGCACCAAAGTCCCTTATATATCCTTCGATTTGCACGAAATTTGGCATAACGCACTGAATCGATCATAAAGTGATGTCTGCCAAGTTTCGAGAAAATCGGTCCAGATTTAGATATAGCTCCCATATATAGTTTCGTCCGATTTCATAAAAATGGTGCATCAAAGTCCCTCTATATCCTTCGATTTGCACGAAATTTGGCATAGCGTACTGAATTTAGTCCCGACTGATGTGTGCCAAGTTTCGTGAAAATCGGTTGAGATTATAGATTGATTTTAAGGAACAAAACGTACTGAAATTTGTATTACCTAACCTGTGACAAGTTCGTTGAAATCGGTTCATATTACGATATAACTTCCATATATATTTTCGCCCGATTTTAAGTAAATTGGACATCGGACTCCTCATGTTAGTCAGATTGACATCAACATTTTGCACAACGTACAAAATTGAGCATAGAATTACTTAGTTGCGTTTTCTAGAAGTACAGACCTATTGATATTTGTTCGAAGTCGATTTACATACTTTTGTCCCATTGTAACAATCGAATGACATGTTTATGGATAGATCTAAGTCGATTCACATTTAGATAAATATCACATATTTTATTTCATCCAATTTCATTTTAATGGTCCTGTTTAATATGCCCATAGTGGTGAAGGGTATCGTATAGTCGGCCCCGTCCGACTTTACTACTTTCCTTACTGGTTTTAATTTGTCTTTAAAGGCTTCCTATCCCTTCAGCTTGTGTATGAAAGCTTCGTCTCGGCTATGGAGGTTTCCTGACTTCAAACCGTCTATAGAGGTTCCCTGACTTCAAACCGTCTATAGAGGTTCCCTGACTTCAGCTCGTCTAATAGAGTCCCTGTCGACCACTAAAAATGTAATTTTGTTTTATATACATATGCGGAATATTTCACTTAGGGGAAATGGATGAACGGAAATTATTGATATTATTTAATTGTTAAAAAATTGAATTAATTGGGTAATTAGAAGGCGAATTAATGTTCTTGTCAAATTTGAATTTTAAATTAATAATTATAAAAAAAATCATAATATTTCAACTATATACAGGGAGACCTCCTTTTTGGGAGAATTCCAATTCTGTATATATTTCTCTTAAGAGGTTAAGTTTTTGAGTTACTTATTGTTAAAACTTTCGTGGAGGTTTGTCTGTCCATTTCAAATAAACAAAAAGTACCCACCCCTCCATATATGCCCACAAATTTGTATCTGTCAATTTTGGATGACTACTTAAGGTGGTGTGTAACATTTCAATCTAATCCACCTAAAAAAAAAGAATAATAAAACATTAATATGTTTTTATTGTTTGTGAATGAGTGTGTGTGTGTGTGTTTGAGAACGTGTGATGAATATCCGTTTTTGTTTTTCATTTTTCTTCGCTTTGCTGACAACAATGTTGTAAACATTAGTCTCTATTTGAATGTTTCGATGCTGATATCGAAATGAAAAAATAATAATATTCTCAATCACCGGTATTTTCCGATACTGTTGTTATTGTAGTTTTATTATTTCTATTTTGCCGATTAAAAAACAACATTCACTCGCTCGTTTGTTGATATATTTCAACAACATTTGTGGGTATTCTTTGGCAAAATCAGTTTTTATTATAATTTTTTTATTCCATTCGATTTGTGATTTTCTATAGAAATTGAAATTTTTCTAACCACATGGTAGAATACGCTATAGAAGAAACACAAATAAACACTTGGGGATTTTTGTTGCAAAAAAATTTGATATTTTATATTTTTATGTGCGAGCGAAATTGGAAATCAAAGTACAAATAAAAAACCAGTAAGGAAAATAGTAAAGTCGGACTGGGCCGACTATATGATACCCTTCACCACTTTGGGTATATTCTACATATGTATCCGAAAAGACGTCGCATTTTTGAAAGAATTTTGACATGAAATTGAAATTTTATTTAATTTGGGCAAGTTTAGAGTCGTTTGCGCACAGTGGGGCAGATTTGTGTAAATCGATTTAAGGCACACGCTATTCGTTATGCTGCACTGTTTAAAATTTAATCTCAATCAGACACCTATTGATTATTTGGTGTACAATTAACATAAATAAGTCGAAATTATATATGGAAGCTACGATATATCTATATCTGAACCGATTTCATGCAAATTTTCCAGAAATTATTTCATATTAATTTCAGTACGTTGTGTCAATCGGCCTTGCTGTGGATCTTTAGTGCACAATTTACTTAAAATCGGACGAAAATAAATATAGGAGGTATACACATATAGTCAAGACTTAATTCAATACGCTATGCCAAAATTCGTACAAATCGAATGATTTTCAGAGACTTTGGTGCACCATCTACCTAAAATCGGACGAAACTATGTATGGAAGCTATATCTAAATCTGTATACCAAAATTCATGTCAATCAAGAGATTAGCAAGGACTTTGGTGCACCATTTAGATAAAATCGGGAGAAAGTATATATATGGAAGCTAAATCTAAATCTGAACCGATTTTCACGAAACTTAGCACACATCATTCTGGACCTAATTCAGTAGGCTGTACCAAATTTCGTGCAAATCGAAAGATATATAGGGACTTTGGTGCACCATTTACCTAAACTCGGGCGAAACTATATATGAACCGATTTCCACGAAACTTAGCACACATCATTCTGGATCTAATTCAGTAGGCTGTACTAAATGTCGTGCAAATCGAAAGATATATAGGGACTTTGTTAGACCATTTACCTAAAATCGGCCGAAACTATATATGGGAGCTATATCTAAATCTGAACCGATTTCCACGAAACTTAGCACACATCATTCTGGATCTAATTCAGTAGGCTGTACTAAATTTCGTGCAAATCGAAAGATATATAGGGACTTTGTTAGACCATTTACCTAAAATCGGTCGACGCTATATATGGGAGCTTTATCTAAATCTGAACCGATTTTCACGAAACTTAGCACACATCATTCTAGACCTAATTCAGTAGGCTGTACCAAATTTCGTGCAAATCGAAAGATATATAGAGACTTTGTTAGACCATTTACCTAAAATCGGGCGAAACTATATATGGGAGCTAGACCTAAATCTGAACCGATTTTCTCGAAACTTAGCACAAATCATTCTGGACCTAATTCAGTAGGCTGTACCAAATTTATTGCAAATCGAAAGATATATAGGTACTTTGTTAGACCATTTACCTAAAATCGGACAAAACTATATATGGGAGCTATATCTAAATCGTCATTCTAGACTTATTTCAATACGCTGTGCCAAAAGGGACTTTGGAGCACCATTTACATTAAATCGGACGAAACTATATATTGGAGCTATATCTAAATTCTACAATTTCCATAGGGTTCGTCCTTGGGCCAAAATAAGTGACATGTGCCAAATTTCATCCAAATCTGATCATAAATGCGATCTGTAGTTGTTCACAAAAATACATGGACGGACAGACTGACATCCATAAATCGACTTAGAAAGTGATTCTATGCATATTCTCAAAAGGAACCATGGGCCTATATCGATTATTTTTGCCTGTTACAAACATATGCACAAAGACATAATACCCGGTATCGCAGTGTGGTGAAGGGTATAAATATTTATTTATTATTATTTTTTTTTTTTGGAATTAGCACATTGGCGCTTACCTGAGTTTTTTTTTAAGGGGATATTTTTATTTTTGACAGGAAGGGGTTTTCTATAGTCCTGATAAAAATGGTCTTTATAGACGAGCTAAAGGCAGTTTCTATAGAAGAAATATTATTAATAGTATCTAATAAATGTTCGGCTTTATTTATTTACACTTGTTGTAAAATTGTTGTTGTTGTTGTTACCGCACATCGCCAACAACAACAAACAATCTTTAAATATTTTCCTTATGGTTCTTGACCCCCACCAAAAACAAATAACAACAAAAATCTGAAAGGCGTTAAACGCAAAATTCTCACACTGCAACTATTCACCAGCCGGCCGAAAATAATGGCTAACCAAAGTAACAACAACTACAACAAAAACCACACCAAATAAATATTTAAGAATGAATTTACATAAATTTCACTACACACAATGAAATGGACGGCTTCTTACAACGTCATAAATTTTCGCGCATTTGTATACCCTCCACCATAGTATGGAGGGTATATTAGTTTTGTTTTTCCATTTTGTAACGCATCGAAATAATCATTTCCGATCCTATAATGTATATATATTCTTGATCAGCGTAAAATTCGATGACGATCTAAGCATGCCCGTCTGTCTGTTGTAATCACTCTAGCGTCTAAACGAATTGAGATAGAACGCCAAAATTTTGCATAGGGTCGTCTTGGGGTATGGGGTTCTGCAGGCAGGTACAATTGGTTTTTATGGGATACCAAATTTCTCCAGTAACAATTATAAATATCGGTCCACTTTTTCTGGTAGCGCCTATATAACGGTACCCCCCAATTTTCAGTTTTTATACCCTTCAACACACTGTGGTACAGGGTATTATGTCTTTGTGCATATGTTTGTAACAGGCAAAAGGAAACGAGATAGATACATGGTTCCTTTTGAGAATATGCATAGAATCACTTTCTGAGTCGATTTATGCATGTTCGTCTGTCCGGCCGTCCGTCCGTCCGACTGTCCATGTTAAATTGTAAACAAAGTACAGGTCGCATTTATGATCCGAATTGGATGAAATTTGGCACAGCTCATTTGTTTGGCCCAAGGACGAACCCTATTGAAATTGGGAAAAATCGGTTAAGATTTAGATATAGCTCCCATATATATTTTCGTCCGATTTAAGGTAAATTGTATACCAAAGTCCCTATATATCTTTCGATTTGCACGAAATTTGGCAGAGCGTAATGAATAAGGACTAGAATGATGTATGCAAAGTTTCGTTAAAATCGTTTCAGATTTAGATATAGCTCCCATATATATTTTCGTCCGATTTAAGGTAAATGGTGTACCAAAGTCCCTATATATCTTTCGATTTGCACAAAATTTGGCAGAGCGTACTGAATAAGGTCTAGAATGATGTGTGATAAATTTCGTGAAAATCGGTTCAGATTTAGATATAGCTCCCATATATATTTTCGTCCGATTTGAGGTAAATGGTGCACGGAAGTCCCTACATATCCTTCGATTTGCACGAAATTTGGCACAACGTAATGAATTAGGGCTAGAATGATGTGTGTTAAGTTTCGTGACAATTGGTCAAAGTCCTATCGATCTTTCGATTTGCACGAAAGTTGGCATAGCGTAATAATGTGCGCTAAGTTTCATGAAAATCGGTTCAGATTTAGATATAGCTCCCAAATATAGTTTCGCCCGATTTTAGCTAATTGGTGCACCAAAGTTCCTGGAAATCTTTTCATTTGCACGAATTTTGGCATAGCGTACTGAATTGGAGCGATGTGTGCAAAAACGGGACGTCTTTTAGGATACAGATGTAGAATATACCCAATGTGGTGAAGGGTATCATATAGTCGGCCCAGTCCGACTTTACTCCATTCCTTACTGTGTTTTTTTTTTTTTTTTTTTTTTTTGATGGGGATGTGAAGGGGGGTGGGTGGTGATTGATCGCATTTTTCGACCGAATGAACTGAAATTATAAAAATAGTTTTCTGATTTGTTCCGTGTTTTGGTTTGGGTTCTGTCGAGAAAAAAAATATAGAACGTGAGGTTCGCGAATGAACTATATAAAATCTCTGGTGATGGCCTTTTATAACTTAGACTCTAAATTGCAGTATTATGGGGATGTGGCATCCTATCACGCGTCGTCTATATCGGTCCACTCTTTGGGCTTGTTAGGACAAATATCCATAAAAATTTCTGAATTTTGTATTTCATGTATATCGGCAGGCATTCAGGCATCTCTTCCATATAATGATAATTTTTGAAGAGAAGAATTGAGATACATAACTAAAACATTGGGTTCGAAATGAGCATATATTGGTCATTAATTAGGCATAGCCCTCAAAATATGATAACCCCAAATATTCGCTAATTCCTAAACTATGTAATCAATATTGGTTCCCCTGTAGGGATAGCCTCATATAACATTGCAATCTAAATTGCAGTAGTTTGAGGATTTTATACTCTACCATACGTTATTTCACGCTTTGGGGTTTTCAATTTTAGGAAAATTTAAAAATTGCTGAATTTTTATTTGAGTACATAATGGTTTACATAAATCCGTTTGTAGAATTATCGGTATAGATTAACTTTTTGGTATTTTTCTTATATTTTTATTTCAAGCATCTGCCAGTATACCTATGGTGGAGGGTGTCCAAAGTTCGGACCGGCCGAACATAACGCTTTTTTCACTTGTTAATTAGTAGTGTTGAAATTTGTTGGAAATTAGTTTTTTTTTCGTTAAAATGCAAATTAGTTAATTCCACTGAGAGATAGAGAGACAGTTCATAGACCAATTGTGTTGTGTGCTTGCCAGGCAGGCTAATATAAGACTATTGGCCTATGTCTGCTACGGTTTGGTGGTTGACCAGATAGTTGGGCAAATATTGATATTGTCTTTGCACAAAAGGCCATTGTTTTGTTTTTAATATGTGTGTTCAGTTTTTGCCCAAACCGAAACCATCGAACAAATATTTTAATGGCAAAAATATGCAATTTAAATTATTTTCAAATACAAATTTCTTTGAGTATTTTTGGCACACAATATTTAGAACAAAGCTGCCAATTCAATGACAAATTAAATTGAATAAAATAATTAGCAAATTGTAATAAATGTTAATTATATTAGAGAATAGAAGAATATGTAGGCCAATTTATTTATAGAAATGTTTTGGAAAACGTTGCAAAAAAATTTAATTGTGTGGAAATTAATGGATACATTGAAGGCCAGTGAACCTATTAAGACGGACTATAGACTAGGCAATTTTATAGAGGAAAAATAAATGCAAAAATCAAAGGATTTGATGTAGGTAAATTAAAGGCCAGTGACCTAAGATTGCAGTAAAGGGACTTTATAAGATCTTTGTTTCGAGGCGAATGTTTTTAAAGTCCTCAGATTGTCAGATAGTCTCTATAGGCGAGCTAAGGCAGGAAACGAGATGCAAGCCACGGAAAGTCTCTAATGGCTTATAATGGCGAGTGTTGAGCTCTGAAGACACCCTAGCCTTCAGCTTGTCTAATTTTCCTGTTCTGCAGATCTCATTTAAAGGCATATTAGACATAATGAGTCCCTGAACTTCTATTAAAAAAAGTCCATGGCGTTAAACTCCAGCCTCTAGATAAGCACTGAATTTTAGGGTTTGCAATATCGAAACCGTGACTCGTTTGTAGAGACTTTCTAGCAACCAACTCGCCCCCAAAGACAAAGTAACCTCTTACACCATCTTACAAAACCTGGTAATTTAGCGGCTTTAGTAGGATATTAGTGTACTCATTTATTTATAAAGATTCCATATATAGACTCCCTTGCTTCAGATCGTCTAAAAAGACGGCTGGATGTCTTTCAATTCGTCTATAATCCCTTCCAACTTCAACTCGTCTTCATTTAACTTCTCCCTTTTTCCATTTCTCCCCATGTAAAATCGCTTATATAGACTCACAGGTCCCTTTGCTCATATATTCAGAGATCTCCCTACTCCTTTGTCAATATAGATATTGACGAGCTAAAGATCGAGGCGCATCTTTATAGACAAGTCAACATTCAAGAAGTCTTTATACCAGCAGAAGCTTAGGGAGCCTTTATTGATAAGCTATATAATTTCTATAAACGAGCTAAACGGTCAGGAAGTTATTCTAAACGAGCTTAAGCTTCGTGAGGTCAGAGAGTCTCCATATATAACGCTAATGTATGCTCTTGCTCCGCCTCTAAAGATACTTCATTCAGTTCAGCTATAAAAAGATCATCAGCTCGCCTATAAATACTTCATTCAGCTCGTCTACCCACCATCAGTTCACTAATAGAGACCTATAGATACTCACTTCAGCTCTTCTATAGAGGCTCTTTCAGCTTATCCTTAGAGCATGTCTTCGCCTATAGACTAAAGGCAAGTCCTTGTTTTCAGATCTTCTATAGAGACTACCTACAGCTCATCTACAAAGACTCCCTTTATCTCGTCTACAAAGACCTTTTCATCTCGTCTATAAAGACTCCCTTCAATTTGTCTATAGAGACTCCCATCAGCTTGACTAAAGAGACCACCCTCAGCTTGACCAAAAACACTAATTTCAGCTCGTCTATTAAAGCTCCCTTCATCTCCTCTATAGACTGCCTTCAGCTCGTCTATGAAGACTAACTTCAACTGTCCATAAAGACTCCCTTAAGCTCTTCCTTTCAGCTCGTCTATAAAGACCCTCATGAGCTCGTCTATAAAGGCTCCCATCATCTCGTCTTCAGCTCGTCAATAAAGGCTCCCTTCAGACTTCCTATAGTTCGTATATAAAGACTCCCATCAGCTCGTCTATGAAAGAATCCCTTCAGCTCGTCTATGAAAGACTCCCTTCAGCTCGTCTATGAAAGACTCCCTTCAGCTCGTCTATGAAAGACTCCCTTCAGCTCGTCTATGAAAGACTCCCTTCAGCTCGTCTATGAAAGACTCCCTTCAGCTGGTCTATAAAGACTCCCTTCAGCTCGTCTATGAAAGACTCCCTTCAGCTCGTCTATGAAAGACTCCCTTCAGCTCGTCTATGAAAGACTCCCTTCAGCTCGTCTATGAAAGACTCCCTTCAGCTCGTCTATGAAAGACTCCCTTCAGCTCGTCTATGAAAGACTCCCTTCAGCTCGTCTATGAAAGACTCCCTTCAGCTCGTCTATAAAGACTCCCTTCAGCTCGTCTATGAAAGACTCCCCCTTCAGCTCGTCTATGAAAGACTCCCCCTTCAGCTCGTCTATGAAAGACTCCCCCTTCAGCTCGTCTATGAAAGACTCCCCCTTCAGCTCGTCTATGAAAGACTCCCCCTTCAGCTCGTCTATGAAAGACTCCCCCTTCAGCTCGTCTATGAAAGACTCCCCCTTCAGCTCGTCTATGAAAGACTCCCCCTTCAGCTCGTCTATAAAGACTCCCTTCAGCTCGTCTATAAAGACTCCCTTCAGCTCGTCTATAAAGACTCCCTTCAGCTCGTCTATAAAGACTCCCTTCAGCTCGTCTATAAAGACTCCCTTCAGCTCGTCTATAAAGACTCCCTTCAGCTCGTCTATAAAGACTCCCTTCAGCTCGTCTATGAAAGACTCCCCCTTCAGCTCGTCTATGAAATACTCCCCCTTCAGCTCGTCTATAAGACTATATAGACTCCCTCCAGCTCATTTATAAAGATTCCCTTCACCTCGTCTATGAAAGACTCCCTTCACCTCGTCTATATATACACCCTTCAGATCGTATATTGAGAGTCCCTTCAGCTATCCATTGACACTCTTTTCACCTCGTCTGTGAAAGACTCGTCCATACAGACTCCACGAGCTCGTCCATACAGACTCCCCGTGCTTAAGCTTGTCTATGCAATTTTTACTTTAATTAAATATTTAAAATTTTTATGCAACTAATTAGCATTATTATAGCTAACATACTCGCTCGTGTTGTGTTTCTTGGAACACTTATATATATAATAGTTTATTTACTTGTAATTTTACTGCATTCAACACCTTTCTCTTGAATAATGCATCATGCTCACACTTTCCGTACAGTACAACCAACGTCATTTCACCAAAAACAAAAATTAATTAAAATTTTTTTCCTCTCACATCACATGCATTCACACAAATTGCAGTAAGCCCGTTGCAAATTCCTTTCATGACAAGAGCATACGAAAACCAAAAAAAAAAACTATTGTTCGGTAGCTTTACTTGTTGATTGTTGCGAGAACTGTAGAAAGCTAATAAAAAATTCATTAAATTCAGCGCCCAATGGTATGCTATGGCTACGTACAAGAGCATATCTACAACAAACTATTTTGCCAAACTTTTTTTTACAAAGCGATAAAGTTAATGTACTCAAACATATACTCACTCACACACGTACCCACACACGTACTCATGCCCGTTTCCAAAGGCAACATCAAACACTTTCAATTATAGCAGCGTCAGGCCGAAAAGATAGGCATGCTGATAGTGAAGGTAACAGACTCACGCACACACTCATTCATGTTTTCATATTAAAATGAAAATGGCAACAATACCCTAAGCCGCTTGAAATATTTGGCACCCACCCCATCACACATGCCACTCAACGCGCATTTACGCACAACTATTTATATGCCCTGTTTTTTTATCCCTTTGCTGAAGGACGAAAGGGCCCAGGCAAGAGGTGTTTGGAAATTCCATGACATTACCCAGACAACACTAAACTCTTCTGCATTCGTCATCTAATTCTAATTTGACTGGTGACTGAATGAATGATGCGTGAACAATGAACTAGGTGACAGTGAGTGAAATACAACAATAACAAGAACAATATGTTTATTCATTATTGTAATGTTGAATGACCCTTTAATCTTTTAAAAATCGAACGAATCTGAAAAAACAAATCAGAGATAATTAATGATTTCGTGTGGATGGGAGGAAGATATTCAGACAAATTAAAGGGAGTCTCAGTCTTTAAAGATGAGCAGAGAAAATCTTTATAGGGAGTTTTATAGATGAGCTGAAGGGGGAGTCTCTATAGACGAGCTGAAGGGGGAGTCTCTTTCATAAACGAGCTGAATGGGGAGTCTCTTTCATAGACGAGCTGAAGGGCGAGTCTCTTTCATAGACGAGCTGAAGGGCGAGTCTCTTTCAAAGACGAGCTGAAGGGCGAGTCTCTTTTATAGACGAGCTGAAGGGCGAGTCTCTTTCATAGACGAGCTGAAGCGGGAGTCTCTTTCATAGACGAGCTGAAGCGGGAGTCTCTTTCATAGACGAGCTGAAGCGGGAGTCTCTTTCATAGACGAGCTGAAGGGGGAGTCTCTTTCATAGACGAGCTGAAGGGGGAGTCTCTTTCATAGACGAGCTGAAGGGGGAGTCTCTTTCATAGACGAGCTGAAGGGGGAGTCTCTTTCATAGACGAGCTGAAGGGGGAGTCTCTTTCATAGACGAGCTGAAGGGGGAGTCTTCTCTATAGACGAGCTGAAGAGGGAGTCTTCTCTATAGACGAGCTGAAGGGAGTCTTTCATAAACGAGCTGAAGCGGGAGTCTTTCATAAACGAGCTGAAGCGGGAGTCTTTCATAAACGAGCTGAAGCGGGATTCTGTCATAGACGAGCTGAAGCGGGATTCTGTCATAGACGAGCTGAAGGGAGAGTCTTTCACAGACGAGCTGAAGGGGGAGTCTTTCATAGACGACTTTGAGTTCTTAAAAATCTCCCTACTAAAAATTATAGATATAGGTCCATTTTTTCGATAGCCCCCATATAAGGGTTCCCCCAATTTTCGGTATTTTGGGGTTCTGTAGGTCAATAGTTTTAGGTAGCCCCCATATAAAGATACCTTCCAATTTTCGGTATTTTGGAGTTCTTGAACCCGTTTTTCAACCAAATTCTTTGTAATTTGGTTTTTTGTAGTCGTATATGGTAACGAACCTCCCTCCCAAAATTTATTAATATTCTCCCCCTTTTAGGGGTAGTCCCCATATAACCCACTTTTATTGTTATAGTTATCTGATTTGTTCCGTCTTTTGGGTTGGGTTCTGTAGAGATAAAAAATTAGAACGTGAGGTTCGTGAATGAACTATATAAAATCTCTGGTAATGGCTTTTTATAACTTAGACTCTTAATTGCAGTATTATGGGGATGTTGCATCCTATCACGCGTCGTCTATATCGGTACACTCTTTGGGGTTGTTAGGAGAAATATCCATAACAATTTCTGAATTTTGTATTTCATGTATATCGGCAGGCATTCAGGCATCTCTTCCATATAATGTTAGTTCCTGAACTAACTAAAATATTGGGTTCGAAATTTACATATATCGGACTTAATTAGGCATAGCCCTCATATAATGATAACCCCAAAATTCGCTAATTCCTACAAAATTAATCAATATTGGTATTTCCATGACCCTTCAGCACTTTTTTAAGCAAGCATAAATAAATTACATGTACCCCTGGTAGCGACAATAAAGTAACCCTGCAAATATTGGCCCTTAAAACCATTTAAGAATTCCCTTAATGTCGATCTCACTTCGCCCAGCTTATATCAATGCCACAAAAATCGGTCATCTACTATCTCGCTATCTTTGTTTGCATAGCTTTATCATTGGTAATTGGTATCTCGGAATTCACTCACATTTCTTCAATTTTTTGTTTATTTCCTCCATAATCATGAAAATGCGATTGTAATTGATAATTCATTTTGTTGTTGTTGTTGCTTATCAAATTCATTATTATGATTATTATTTGGTATTAATAATATATTGATGAGTGCGAGCGTGTGTGTGTATGTCGCACTTCCCTCAGAATCGATGCGTTGGAATGTTATAATTAAATCATGTGTCTATTATTTTTTTGTTGGTTTTGTTCGTTTATGTTCTGTTGTTTGATGGGAAACCGCTTTCACTGAAGCAGGATATTGAATTGATGCAATCAGCATTGGGTGTCGTTTTCATTTTCACAATCACACATACACACACATGTTAATTTATCATATGGCGAAGACAAGGCAAATACTGAGGTAGTTAAAACTGTTTACGACTAGCTGTCTGCGAACAAAATTGGTTTGTGATTATATATATTGTTAAAGTAATTATTATTTTGGAGAGAAACAATATATTCATTGAAAACTGTAATCTAGAGAGGGGTAGTTAGTGGGAGGAATAATATACTTGATTGGAACCAATATATAACCTTTATGTGCTCTTTAATAGGAAGCTGATAGTTGACAACTTAGATTTTTATACCCTTCACCACACTGTGGTACAGGGTATTATGTCTTTGTGCATATGTTTGTAACAGGCAAAAATAATCAAGATAGGCCCATGGTTCCTTTTGAGAATATGCATAGAATCACTTTCTGGGTCGATTTATGCATGTCCGTCCGGCCATCCATGTATTTTTGTGAACAATGTACAGGTCGCATTTATGATCAGATTTGTATGAAATTTGGCACATGTCATTTATTTGGCCCAAGGACGAACCCTATTGAAATTGGGAAAAATCGGTTAAGATTTAGATATAGCTCCCATATATAGTTTCGTCCGATTTAATGTAAATGGTGCACCAAAGTCCCTGAAAATCATTTAATTTGCACGAATTTTGGCACAGCGTAATGAATTAGGAATAGTATGATGTGTGTTAAGTTTCCTGGAAATCGGTCTAGATTTAGATATAGCTCCCATATATATTTTCGTCCGATTAAAGGTAAATGGTGCACTAAGGTCCCTATATATCTTTTGATTTGCACGAAATTTGGCACAGCGTAATGAATTAGGTCAAGAATGATCTGTATTAAGTTTCCTGAAAATCGGATCAGATTTAGATATAGCTCCCATATATATTTTCGTCCGATTTAAGGTAAATGGTGCACCAAAGTCCCTATATATCTTTCGATTTGCACGAAATTTGGTACAGCCTACTGAATTAGGTCCAGAATGATGTGTGCTAAGTTTCGTTATAATCGGTTCATATTTATATATAGCTCCCATATATAGTTTCGCCCGATTTTAGGTAAATGGTCTAACAAAGTCCCTATATATATTTCGATTTGCACGAAATTTGGTACAGCCTACTGAATTAGGTCCAGAATGATGTGTGCTAAGTTTCGAGAAAATCGGTTCAGATTTAGATATAACTCCCATATATAGTTTCGTCCGATTTAAGGCAAATGGTGCACCAAAGTCCCTGAAAATCATTTGATTTGCACGAAATTTGGTACAGCCTACTGAATTAGGTCCAAGATGATGTGTGCTAAGTTTCGTGAAAATCGGTTCATATATAGTTTCGCCCGAGGTTAGGTAAATGGTCTACCAAAGTCCCTATATATCATTCGATTTGCACGAAATTTTGTATAGCATATTGAGTTTGGTCTAGTGTGATGTGTGCTCTGTTTCGTGAAAATTGGTTCAGATTTAGATATAGCTCCCATATATAGTTTCGCCCGATTTTAGGTAAATGGTCTAACAAAGTCCCTATATATCTTTCGATGTGCACGAAATTTGGTACAGCCTACTGAATTAGATCCAGAATGATGTGTGCTAAGTTTCGTGAAAATCGGTTCAGATTTATATATAGCTCCCATATATAGTTTCACCCGAATTTAGGTAAATGGTCTACCAATGTACCTATACATCTTTCGATTTGCACGAAATTTGGTACAGCCTACTGAATTAGGTCCAAAATAATGTGTGTCAAGTTTCGAGAAAATCGGTTCAGATTTAGATATAGCTCCCATATATAGTTTCGACCGATTTTAGGTAAATGGTGTTCCAAAGTCACTGAAAATCATTTGACTTGCACGAAATTTGGTACAGCCTACTGAATTAGGTCCGGACTAATGTGTGCAAAGTTTCGTGAAAATCGGTTCAGATTTAGATATAGCTCCTATATATAGTATCGCCCGATTTCAGGTAAATGGTCTACCAAAGTCCCTATATATCATTCGATTTGCATGAAATTTGGTACAGCCTACTGAATTAGGTCCAGAATGATGTGTGCCGATTTAATCTAAATGGTTAACCAAATTCCCTATATATCTCTCGATTTCCACGAAACTTGGCACAGCGTAATGAATTGGATCTAGAATGATATGTGTTAGGTTTCCTGAAATCGGTTCAGATTTAGACATAGCTTCTATATCTGGCCAAATGAAAAAATTAGTATCGAGTGCGGAATGACATGTCTTTATTCCAATTTCATTTTAATGGTCCTTTAAAAATACGACGTCTGTTAGGATTCATCTGTTGAATATACCCAAAGTGGTGAAGGGTATCATAGAGTCGGCCCTGTCCGACTTTACTACTTTCTTTACTGTTTTTGTTTTTTTTTTTTTGTTTTTTTTGTGGCAGTAATTTTGAATTTTTTGAAAATTTATTTACTCAGAGAATAAACAAAGTACTAGCAAAAACTTTACAATGACAGGTTTCATCCGATTTCTACATATACCCTAGACAACTATGTTGTCAGGGTATTATAGATTTGTGCAGCCCCAAGAGTTTGTAACGCCGCGAAATATTGACCCTAGACCTTTAAGTATACCGATCGTCATATCTCAACTACCTGAGTCGATCTAGACATGTGAGTTCGTCCGTCCGTCTGTCCATTACAATTTGTAAACACGATACAGGCCACTGTTATGGACCAATCTTCACGAAATTTTGCATGTAGGATGGGTTCTGCCCAATGAAGACCACCTATTGTTTTTAATAAATAATTAATATTAAGGGGATGAAATGCACCAAAAACATAGTTTATGTCGGTTTTTCTGGTCGCTCCAGAGGTCGAAATTATGGCCCAAACATCGCGAATTTTTGCATGATGAAGGGGATCGGTCGAAAAATAAGCATGCTTGTTTTGATAAAGAGTAACCATTATTTAGCGTGTCAAATGGCTTTTGTGTGAAAATGACAAAAATTGTATTCTATAGCATATATATTTACTCATGAAGAACATTGACCCGAGAAATTGAAAGTATATTCAAGAGAAGTGGGTGTTTAAATTGATACAAATTATATTGTCGTATGTACTCGGATGTGGGAGTTGCACTTAAATATTTACAGGTGCTTACGTATTCAGATATAATTTAGTAACCTATTAACACCTTGGAGAGTGGAAATGTAGCGCTGATCGCTTTGACCAAGGTTCCAGTTATGGTCAAGGACAATATCTATAAGTTTCGCTGATGATCAGATAATAATTTTGGGATGAAGTGGACCGAAAACTTAGTTTTTGTGTGTTTTCAGAGTCGATCCATAGGCCACAATTATAAGCTGAACATCACAACACAACTGTAATGAATATTAGTAATATTCAGAAAATATGTCAGTGTAATATTGCCCAGGTTCGGAATAAAAATCTGTAGAAAGTTTGAATTCCGTGGCAGTTGTGTAGGGTATCGTATGGTCGGCCCCGCCCGTCTATACTACTCCGCTCACTGGTTTTATAAATTTTATGTCTCGTTTTAGGAAATTTTCCAGTTGACAATAAAAACACGATCTTGTGTCGTTTCATCCCGACTTCATCAAAATCGTTCCGACTCCTAGATTTCATCTTCAACAAAACGAGGTCATATTTTGTTTCAGTATATTTAAATCCGTTCAAAGAAATCCTGCCAATTTTTGGAATGTTTCAATTAATTATCTTACCCAACTTATTTTTCCATAGAATGGCTGATATAAAATGTCAGTTTATTTCATTCCGTTTTTTTTTATGTGTACACTTTACAGGCCGGGTCACTTCCCCAACTGTAGATATGAATATCCTTAACTCAGCAAATATTTAATAAGCACTATTGTATCGCTATTGATTTCACTTTTTCTCCCTTTATTTATTTTGGTTAGTTTCATATTTCAAATTATTTCATTATCGTATTTTTTCACTGGCAAACTATTCACTTTTCGTTTTTTGGTCTGGCTTCATTTTCATTTGGTTAGCATTTTTCTCACTTGTGGCATTTTATCCCGATGGTCGAGCTATCGTGTTTTTAGCCGTTTTGTTTTTTAGGTTGGTTTGAAATGCGTTTAACCACGATGACGTCTGAATGTTAACTGAATTCATTAACGTGGCTGGAAGGTCCCTTTGCCGTCGTTTTGTTGCTGAATATGGCTAATTGTTGCTTTATGTGAATGTATGGGTGTGTATCGGTGTGTGTGTGCGTGTCGATTCCAAAGTGTGATTGTATGACTGACTCTTCGTAGAAGTCATTTGGTGTAGGAGGTAGTGTATGTGTGTGTAAATGTTTGAGTTGGTGTTTTTTTCTGTTGGGATTATATCCTCAATAAAATATGTTGTGTTTTTTTTTTGTGTACAACGTTGTCCTGTTTCGTTGTTGATGTGTTGTGTAAAGTGGGAGTATGGGTGAAATATATGTGTGTGCGTATTTTTGTTGATGTATTTTTTGTTGATTTTTTGGTTCCTGTCTTGTATCTTAGCATTTGTGTGATAACAATATGTCATGTTTATTTAATTTTTTTTTCTTCATTCTTTCTCTTCAGGTTTCATCATCTGCCAAGTTCATTATCATCGCTTTTTTTCTCATATTCTCATTATTCGGTTTTCTATGTTTAAAAGTTTCCAGCTCTCAACAACAATAATCATCATCATAACCTCTGACTCGTCATAATTTTCCAAAAGTAATTTCAAAATAATTTCGCTACGATTCGCAATGAATGAATGAAAGAATTGTTGTTGTTGTTTTCTAATAGAACCCACAACAATAACAAAACACATTATGGCTCAAATATCTTCAAGCACATGAAAATAATATTGAGCGGTTTTTCATTATTATTATATTTACAAAGAATGATTCCGCAACACGTTTAAATAAACTGAAGGCAACATATGAGGCGGATGGAAGGATGGGTGTGTGGTCATGGCTTCATGTTACCATTGGCAATTTGACAAACTGCGGGGGCGGGAATACTTTTAAGTAGATTTTAAATTAGAAAAAGGGTTTAAAGACCAGATGTTTAATTCACAGTTAAGGAGGCTACAAAATTTAAGATTATAAGATCCTGTCAAAGAGCAGTAAAAATTGAAACATATTCAAAAAACCAGTAAGGAAAGTAATAAAGTCGGACGGGGCCGACTATATGATACCCTTCAACACTTTGGGTATATTCAACAAATTAATCCTAACGGACGTCGCATTTTTAAAGGAACAGTAAAATGCAATTGGATCCATAAACATGACATTCTGCAGCCGATATCAAATTTTTCATTCGATCAGATATAGAAACTATATCTAAATCTGAACCGATTTTCACGAAACTTAACAAGAAAGATATGTAGGGACTTTGGTGAACCATTTAAATTAAATCGGTCGAAAATATATATGGGAACTATATCTAAATCTGAACCGATTTTCACGAAACTTAACACACATCATTCTAGACCTAATTCATTACGCTGTGCCAAATTTCGTGCACATCGAAAGATATATAGGGTCTTTGGTGCACCATTTACCTTAAATCGGACGAATGTATATATGGGAGCTATATCTAAATCTGAACCGATTTTCACGAAACTTAATACACATCATTCTATACCCAATTCATTACGCTGTGCCAAATTTCGTGCAAATCGAGAGATATATAGCGAGTTTGGTGCACCATTTAGATTAAATCAGACGAATATATATATATATATATATATATGGGAGCTATATCTAAATCTGAACCGATTTTCAGGAAACTTAACACACATCATTCTAGGCCTAATTCATTGCACTGTACCAAATTTCGTGCAAATCGAAAGATATATAGGGACATTGGTGCACCATTTACATTAAATCGGACGAAAATATGTATGGGAGCTATATCTAAATCTGAACCGATTTTCACGAAACATGACCCACATCATTCTAGACCTAATTCATTACGATGTGCCAAATTTCGTGCCAATCGAAATATATTAGGGACTTTGGTGCACCATTTACATTAAATCGGAAGAATATATATATATATATATATATATATATATATATATGGGAGCTATATTTAAATCTGAACCGATTTTCAGGAAACTTAACACACATCATTGTAGACCTAATTCATTACGACGTGCCAATCGAACGATATATAGGGACTTTGAAGGACCATTTACATTAAATCGGACGAATTTATATATGGGAGCTATATTTAAATCTGAACCGTTTTTCAGGATTAAATCGGACGAATTTATATATGGGAGCTATATCTAAATCTGAACCGATTTTTCCCAATTTCAATAGGGTTTGTCCTTGGGCCAAATAAGTGAGCTATGTCAAATTTCATCCAAATCGGATCATAAATGCGTCCTGCACTTTGTTCACAAAAATACATGGACGGACAGACGTACATGCGTAAATCGACTCAGAAAGTGATTCTATGCATATCCTCAAAAGGAACCTTTTGCCTGTTACAAACATATGCACAAAGACATAATACCCTGTACCACAGTGTGGTGAAGGGTATAAACATAGGTGGAAACTTTGAAAATGTCAAGGAAACATTCTAAAACCAGTGATCGGAGAAGTATAGTCGGACGGAGCCGATCATACAATACCGTACAAAACTACCCTGGAAATCTAACTTTCTGCGGATTTTTATTTCGACCGTCTGCAATATTTCGTGATAGTTGCGCCCTCTAGGGCCCGATTGAGGCCAAAAGCACCTCTTCCTTACACTGACATATTTTCAAAATATTACTAATTTTCAGTACAGCCCTTTTAATTACTTGTCGAGATTCCCTTCACCATGGATTATGTTCGGCTAATAATTATGGCCTATAGATCAACATGAAAAAAACACAAACAAAATAAGATTTCGGTCCCATTCCTCCCAAAATTATTATCTGATCATCACCGAAGGTTATAGGCGTTGTCCTTACCTGGATTCTCGTGCAAAATTTCAAAGCGATCAGCGCAACATTTCCGCCCTATAGTGTGGTAATAGGTTACTAAATAATATATGAATACGTAAGCACCTGTAAATATTTAAGTATAACCCCCCACATCCCAGTACATACAGCAATATAATAGATATCAATTTAGAGGTCAACAACTCCTCTTGGATATACTATAAACATCTCGGGTCTATGTCTTTCAGGGGTAAATATATACGATGTAGAATACAAATTTTATATTTTTTCATACAAAAGTCAGTGTCCATTTGACCCGCTAAATATTGACCAATCTTTATGGAAACAGCCATGCTTTTTCTTTTGCCCGATCCTCTTCTCCATGTAAATTTTCGTGATGTTTGGGCCATAATTGCGGCTTCTGGAGCAGTCAGAAAATCAGACAAAAATAAAGTGGTTGGTCTATTTCATCCCCTAAATATTAACCGATTTTTACCAAAAACAATAGGGTTCTTCATTGGCCACAACCCATCCTACCTGTAAAATTTCGTGAAGATTGATCCATAACTATGGCCTGTATCGTGTTTACAAATTGTAAAGACAGACGGACGCACGGACACACATGTCTAAATCGTCTCAGCTATTCGATATATGACGATCAGTATACTTAACGATGGGTCTAGGACCAATATTTCGCGGCGTTACAAACTTATGAGGCTGACAAAGCTATAATACCCTGACAACATAGGTTGGGACCTTTATATGGAGGCTATGGCAAAATATGACCGTACTGCTAAATTACAGTCTCAACGGTTGGGAAAGACGACTAAAATATTCAAATGCCGAAAATAAGTTTTTTGTATGGGTCCTTTGTCAAAACATAGACCTATATCGAAACATTTCTGAAAACATATTTTTTCGCCCTCATATAACTGGCAACGCTAAACTGCTGCCACATCTGCTCTAAAAACAGATGCTTTTTAAAAACATGAATCAATATTGAACGTTTTCTAAGAAGACGCGGGTCCTTATATGGTTGCTATGTCAACACATGGACCTGCATTGAGAATTTTCTTCAATGGCGTTTTTCAACCTCTCAGAAATAGGAATTCCAAAGTACAGCCACTTCTGGTTGAAAAACTCGGCTAAAATAGGCAATTCGGTTGGAAAATATGCATAGCATCATCAGAATACATAAAAAGGGGGACAGGACCTGTAAAGGAGGTATAGAAGGTTCTCTCTCTCTGTCTCTCTCTCTCTTTAGAGAGGCTTTTATTAGACGATTAAAGATAGAAGGTGTTCTAAAGGACATTTAAAAATAGAGAACCTTCTATATGTGATCCTCAATCTATTGTCTTAAAGAAGGATCTCTATTTACAGGCGATATGCACAGGGTCCCAGATCTCCATAGAATCTGTTGGAGGATCTACAGAAGGTCCTTTAGTTTTTAAGATTATATTTAAGAATCTACTTATAAATGATATCTCAAAGAATTTTTTAGAGAGAATGCATAAAGAATACATAAAATGAGTACCAGGATGTATGTCTAAAAGGAGCTTTATATTCTCTCTATATTCATATAGGGATTGCATTTATACCACTGTTCACCAAACAGGCGGTGGGCGCTAAAGGAGATTTAAATACAATCACAGTTCTGTGTTAATCCTCAACATTATTCTCGACATCGAACATCTCTATTTACAGGTGATATATTCAGGGTGCAATGCTTTAACATAGACGATCTGTATACAATAAATAGAAACTCTTCTATTTATAGAGTGTGTCCAACACAATCATAGCAGTTTGCATATGCAAAATGAAACGAGGTATAAACATGGTTCCTTTTGAGAATATTCATAGAATCACTTTCTGAGTAGATTTATGCATGTCCGTCCGTCTATAGATGTTAAATTGTAAACAAATTTGGCAGAGCTCACTTATTTGGTTCAAGGACGAGTCCTATTGAAATTGAAGAAAATCTGTTCAGATTTCGTCCGATTTAAGCACCAAAGTCCCTATATATCTTTCGATTTGCATGAAATTCGGCATATAGTTCTGAATTAGGTTCAGATTGATGTGTGATAAGTTTCATGAAAATCGGTTCAGATTTAGATATAGCTCCCATATATAGGTTTGTCCGAATTTATGTAAATTGTGCACGAAAGCCCCTGTATATCTGTCGATTTGCACGAAATTGTGCATAGTATACTGAATTGTGTCTAGAATGATGTGTGCAAAGTTTCGTAAAAATCGGTTCAGATCTAGATATAGCTCCCATATATTTTCGTCCGATTTAATGTTAATGGTCCACCAAAGGCCCTTACTATCTTTCGATTTAGACGAAATTTGACACAGCGTAATGGATTAGAATGATGTATGTTACGTTTCGTGAAAATCGGTTCAGATCTAGATATAGCTCCCATATATATTTTCGTCCGATTTAATGTAAATGGTGCACCAAAGGTCCTATATATCATTCGGATTGCACGAAATTTGGCACAGCTTAATGAATTAGGTCTAGAATGATGTGTGTTATGTTTCCTGAAGTTGGTTCAGATTTAGATATGGCTTCTATATCTGATCAAATGAAAAATTAGTATCGGTTGCAGGATGACATGTTTATGGATCCAATTTCATTTTACTGGTCCTTTAAAAATTCGACGTCTGTTAGGATTCATCTGTTGAATATATCCAAAGTGGTGAAGGGTATCATATAGTCGGCCCCGTCCGACTTTACTACGTTCCTTACTGGTTTTAGTTGGTTTTTTTATAGTAAAAAAAAATTGTAATTTTTTTTAATATTTGTTTTTAAAACACACTATCCTTTGGAGAACTATTCTTTTGAAAAATCTCTTGCTCTTTCAAAGAAAATGTTTGCGATATTTATACTGCGCAGTAAAAAAATCCACCTACAATGCCAACTGTTTCCCACAGAACTTCACAATAACCATATTTTCCTCAAATAGTGTTCTTCGTTTCTTCGAATAAACCACATGTCAAATATATCTTCTTCAGTGGAATTTTAATATGCCATATCTTTGCCAATATTATTGGCCAATATGTTCTGTTTTTTTTTTTCCACCCAAAGCCAGAATGCAACTGTCACCAGCAGATGTGCGTATGTGTGTTACAAAATATGACGTTATTTATTTGGTTTGGTGGCAAGTTTTAACGAAGAAACGTAATTTGTTTCTTCATGAAATTGCAGTGTACGTAGAAAAACCACCCTACCCGCTTCCAGACCAGTATGTTTTTGTGTGTGTTTACCAATAAGTTTAATATATTTATGATATTAGCACAACAAGAAAGATTCATATTCCGCAAAAAAAACACTAAGGAAAATAGTAAAGTTGGACGGGGCCGACTATATGATACCCTTCACCACTTTGGGTATATTCAACAGATGGGATCCTTGCATTTTCGAAGGACCATTAACATGAAATTAAATATGTCATCCTGCAACCTATACAAAATTTTTGTCAGATATAGAGTTGCTTCATACAATGGGACAAAATTATGTAAATAAATTTAAAGCAAAATATCGAAATCTAAACCGATTTAATCGAAACTTGTCATATGTTCGGCCACATTTTTGAGTTCTTCATTCTTCATCTGAACCGATTTTCACGAACTTTAACACACATTGTTCTAGACTTAATTCAGTACGCTGTGCCAAATTTCCTGCAAATCGAAGGTTATATAGGGACTTTGGTGCACCATGTACATAAAATCGGACGAAAATATATATGGGAGCTATATCTAAATCTGAACCGATTTTCACAAAATTTAACACACATCGTTTTAGACTTAATTCAGTACGCTATTCCAAATTTCGTGCAAATCGAAGGACATATAGAGACTTTGGTGCACTATTTATATAAAATCGGACGAAAATATATATGGGAGCTATATCTAGATTTAATTCAGTACGCTGTGCCAAATTTCCTGCAAATCGAAGGATATATAGGAACTTTGGTGCACCATGTACATAAAATCGGAAGAAAATATGTATGGAAGCTATATCTAAATCTGAACCGATTTTCACGAAATTTAACACACATCTTTCTAGACTTAATTCAGTACGCTATGCCAAATTTCTTGCAGAACGAAGGATATATACGGACTTTGGTGCTCTATTTACCTAAAATCGGACGAAAATATATATGGGAGCTATATCTAAATCTGAACCGATTTTCACGAAATTTAACACAGTTCGTTCTAGATCTAATTCAGTACGCTGTGCCAAATTTCCTGCAAATCGAAGGATATATAGGGGCTTTGGTGCACCATTTACCTAAAATCGGACGAAAATATATATATGGGAGCTATATCTAAATCTGAACCGATTTTCACGAAATTTAACGCACATCGTTTTAGACTTAATTCAGTACGCTGTGCCAAATTTCCTGCAAATCGAAGGATATATAGGGACTTTGGTGCACTACTTACCTAAAATCGGACGAAAATATATATGGGAGCTATATCTTAATCTGAACCGATTTTCACGAAATATTACACACATAGTTTTATTTTCCTGCAAATTTCCTGCAAATCGAAGGATATATAGGGGCTTTGGTGCACCATGTACATAAAATCGGACGAAAATATATATAGGAGCTATATCTGAATCTGAACCAATTTTCACGAAATTTAAAACAATTCGTTCTAGATTTAATTCAGTACGCTGTGCCAAATTTCTTGCAGAACAAAGGATATATGGGGACTTTGGTGCACTATTTACCTAAAATCGGACGAAAATATATATGGGAGCTATATCTAAATCTGAACCGATTTTCACGAAATTTAACACACATCGTTCTAGACTTAATTCAGTACGCTGTGCCAAATTTCGTGCAAATAGAAGGATATGTAGGGACTTTGGTGCACTATTTACCTAAAATCGGACGAAAATATATATGGGAGCTATATCTAAATCTGAACCGATTTTCACGAAATTTAACACACTTCGTTCTAGATTTAATTCAGTACGCTGTGCCAAATTTCCTGCAAATCGAAGGATATATAGAGGGACGAAAATATATTGGTGCACTATTTACCTAAAATCGGACGAAAATATAAATCTGAACCGATTTTCACGAAATTTAATACACTTCGTTCTAGATTTAATTAAGTACGCTGTGCCAAATTTCCTGTAAGTCGAAGGATATATAGGGACTTTGGTGCACTATTTACATAAAATCGGACGAAAATAGATATGGGAGTTATATCTAATTCTGAACCGATTTTTCCCAATTTCAATAGGGTTCGTTCTTGGGCCAAATAAGTGAACTGTGCAAAATTGTATCCAAATCGGATCATAAAAGCGACCTGTACTTTGTTAACAAAAATACATGGACGGACAGGCGGACATGCATTAATCGACTTAAAAAGTGATTCTATGCATATTCTCAAAAGGAACCACGTGTCTATCTCGTTTCCTTTTGCCTGTTACAAACATATGCACAAAGACATAAGAAATATATAAAGAGACAGTTGCGATGAAATGAATTAATTCCAGTTGTTGATGACAATCGTATTGTGTGAGGTTTATGTGTTTGGGTAGTAGTTGTAAAACAAGGGGATATATGGCGTATACGTAACGTAAATAATATGAAATAATAGTGCACATACGCCATGGTGTACACAGAAGTAGGGATTTTAAATTCAATTTTAATGTACTCTTATCGGATATTTGACTTCGAATAGGAAATTCCTCGCATATACCAAATGATTCCAAATATAAAGGATTTTTATTAAAATGTGTTACAAAGGCTTCCTCTAGCTGCAGGATCTCACCCTTAAACCATTTCTCCATATGCAAACATACCGTTCAACTTTCTACCAAAAACTGTGTCTCCAACCATTGCTTAATTGTCTCCACAATCCATTAAATGATTAAATAAAACGCCACTGAAACCAAAAAGGAAAAAAAAACATTTTTTTCTCTCTCTCAGTAAAATTTTACTTTAACAAAGTGACAAAACGCATTTCACACCACCGAAAACAACAAAATGAAAAATTGCCATAGCGAAATTGCCAAAACGGATATGTATAGTAGCCCAATTTGTTATGACCACCAGGTGGAGAACACACAAAAAGCGAAATATAAACGAGTGAAAAAATACTGGTGATGATGATGATGACAGGAAAATAAAAAAGGTGATTTCATGTTCAGACATTTTGTTATTTCCTGGTAAACGTTTGCAGTGTGTTTGCCTTCCGCAGCAACACAAATAGAGGGCAACATTTTCAGGTATTATTTACGGTTTGAACAAAAAAAAACATCCACACTTTCATTTATGAGATTGACATGACTTGTCTGTCTGGAAGCTAGAATAGAAGAGCGGGATGAAATTGGAGTATATAAAGCCGAGCCTATTGAACGAGAAATTTTATATAGAAGAACGAAAGGCCGGATAGTTTATAGAGAAGAGCTTAGCATTTGTATAGAGAAGATTTGGACGCAAATTAGTCCAATTTGATGAACTTAAGGGTGAAGAAATCTTCTGATACGACCTAGTAAGCCAGAAAGTCTATAGATACAATATAAAGAAGTACTTACTTACTTAGCTGGCTTGTTACAGAACGGTGGTTCCATAAGCCGAGCTTAAGAAAGATTTCCAAGCGCGTCAGTCTTGTGCGCATCTCCTTCAATCTGAAAGACCACATTCCAAAATGTTGTTTTCTACTTGGCCTTTCCATCTGATTTGTGGCCTTCCCCTTCTACGGGAACCTTCAGTAGGCTCGCTTTTATATGCCTTTTGAGCTGGCATATTCCCATTCATTCGCTCAACATGACCTAGCCATCGTAGCCGCTGCAGCTCAATACAACTGACTATGTCGATGTCCGCGAATAAATTGTAAAGCTCGTGGTTCATTCGACGCCGATATTCACACAGATCGGTCCGTAGATCTTTGGGAGTATTTTCCTTTCAAGCAATAAAAAGAAGAACAATATAAAGAAGAGAGAGTTCATAAATCAAAAATCACCACGAAAAGAATGGACAGATAAATGTGAGAGAAGCTGCAGGGCAGGAACGGAAGATAATCAATGTAGAATAAATGAAAGTCTATAGAACGTGGACTCTATTTCGAGACGACCTACTAAGAGTCGATAAAAGGATCAGGTAAGAGCTGAAAGTTCGTTGAGTCCATATAGACGAGCTGAGGCAATCTGAAGAGCAAAGGACTCCATATTGGTGAGATGAAGAGTGAAAATGTATTCAGATGCAATTTGGTAAGCCAGAAAGTTAATAGAGGCAATCTGAAGGTTCATTTAGACAAGCTGAAGACCAATGTTGGTATAGAGGCAAAAATACTCCATATTGGTGAGCAGTGCGGTGACAATATATTCAGATGCGATCTAGAAAGCCAGAAAGTCAATAGAGGTTGTCTTAAGGTCCATTTAGACAAGCTTAAATCTTAAAATCTTAAGCTAATATCTTAAAATGCAATCGGGTAAGCCAGAAAGTCAACAGAGGTAATCTAAATGGCTAAGAGTTTATACATAAGAAATCACCACTGAAAGGATTGGCACCTAAAGGGGAGAGAGGCTAAGGCGTAGGAATGAAAGATAGCCAATATAGAATAACTTCCTTTTTTAGGCGATAGAAGCCTTTAAAGGCCTTTATATGCCTTTTTTAGGCAATAGAAACCTTTAAAGACCTTAAAATGCCTTTTTTAGGCGATAGAAAATTAAAATACATCTTCTAGGCGATAGAAGCTTTTAAAGGCCTTAAAATGCCTTTTTTGGTGATAGAAAATTAAGATCCCTTTTTTAGGCAATAGAAGCCTTTAAAGGCCTTAAAATGTATTTTTTAGGCGATAGAAGCCTTTAGAGGCCTTCACCATGTGAAAGGCTGCACACGTTTTAAAGTTGGATTATTGACTAAGAAGTTTGAAGAAATTGCATAGTCTCTATAGACGAGCTTATGTCAAATGAATATTACAATAAGCTGAAGTTAAAATTTTTTTCTAGTCGAGCTGCGTATACTTAATCTAAGAACAGATAAATATATCTATAGAGGACATTACTAGGTAGGAAGTCATTACTATGACATGAGCTTCATATAGACGAGCTAAAGGTCTAAAGAATTTTCATAAACACGCCGATGGTGAATGAGTTTCTTTATACACATAAGTGGTTATGGACACGCTAAGTGCCAGGTAATTTTTACAGAAGACCTAAAATTTTAAGAATTTTTTTTTCTTGAATAAAAATTATTCCTCAAAAATTCTACGCTTTAAATGGTCCCTCAAAAGTTGAAAGGAGTCTCTTTGGACGAGCTGAAGGGAGTCTCTATAGACGAGCTGAGGGGAGTCTCTTCAGAAGAACTGAATGGAGTCTTTATAGATGAATGGAAGGGAGTATTTATATAAGCGGCAAATCCTTGAAAAATACTTATAGACGACTTTAAGGACTCATGAGTTTTTTAAGCACCCTCTGAAAATCCAAACAGTCTATTAGCGAATTCAATTCCAGAGTCTCTTTAAAGAAGTTCTGGAGGCCAAAAATTATCTGAAGGTCTAAATATTCCACATGGACATTTTTACAGAGGACCTTAAATTAAAAATTATTCTTCACAAAAATTCCATGCTTTAAATGGTCCGTCAGAAATGATGAGTGTTAATTTTTTTTTTATTTTTTTTAACGACGCTTCTGGTCATCAGTGGAAAAAATATATTCTTCAAAAAATCCTCGCATCGGATGGTTGTGGAAAACCCATTCTTTAAAATCCACGATTCGGATGATCCTTAAAACAATGTTCTGTAAAAACACGCTTTGGACAATCGTTAAAATTTATTCTTTGTTTAAAAATGTTTCTTTAAAAAATCCACGCTTCAGATCTTCAATAAAAAAATATTATATAGAACCAGTGAGCGGACGGGACCAGTGTTGCCAAAACTTTGTTGAAAAAAATGCTAGATTTTGTTGAAAAAAATGCTATAAAGTGCTAGAAATTTTAAAAAAGTGCCAGAAAAAGGTGCTAAAAATTAAAAGAACAAAATTGGTAATATGTAATAATGAAATATTCATCAGAGACCCCATTTTTTTCTTAAAGGCCATTCCTTGTCGATTTAGCCATGTCCGTTCGATTGAGGTCGCAATAATGAAAACCAAGCTTTGTAAATTTGCCCATATATTGCATTACTCCTAGGACACTTGGTATTGGAAATTAAATATATCAGCCCTTTTTGGGTTCACCATACCCCAATATTTCATTTTTTGAAGGTTTTTGGGACATTTTTAACATAATTTTCGGTTTTGTATTTCGGATTCTCCCTAGGTAGAATATAGGTACATATTTAGGGGTAGCTAATTACACAGTGACACATTTTTCAACTTTAAAAGCTTGAACCAAGAAGAAAATCCCTAGCTGGGTTTTGCATTATTAGCTAAGGTTTTTTTTAAATTCATTTTTAAAATATTCGACTGGGGCGGATTTTAGCACAATTTTTGAATAATACGTACTTATTATTGAGTCTATATCTCGTGAACTATTCGAAATATTGCTTTTCTCTCTTAAGCAATATTTTTCCTCTTAATTAGATCTAAAAATTTTCTCTTGAGATAAAACCAATAAAACAACACCATCATACTGAAAATAGCACAACTGCAAAAAATTAAAATTTAGACATACTTTTTCCATGTTTTTCACACTTTTTTCAGAAACTGCTACTGACTCGGCCAAACAATATATGACAAGAAGATAGCCAATGGCAAGTCAAACAACTTTTCTTAAAACGCCGATTTCATTGGTTGACTCCTTCACATAGTTATGGCCTCACAAATTCATCAAAATTAATCAAAGAAATTCACTCCAAATTGTATGTTTATAGAAATAAAAATTGCTATGCTTTTTTCAATAAATAGGTACAAAATTGAAGTAAAAATTAAACATGGAAAAAGTATGTCGAAATTTTAATTTTTTTGCAGTTGTGCTATTTTCAGTATGATGGTGTTGTTTCATTGATTTTATCTCAAGAGAAAATTTTTAGATTTAATTAAGAGGAAAAATATTGCTTAAGAGAGAAAAGCAATATTTCAAATAGTTCACGAGATATAGACTCAATAATACGTACGTATTATTTGAAAATTGTGCTAATTTTAAAAATTAATTTAAAAAAAAACCTTAGCTAATAATGCTAAACCCAGCTAGGGATTTTCTTCCACCATCACAAGCTTCAAGATTTTGGGGGTCTCGATTGGTTCAAGATTTTAGTGCTGCACAGTGTTAACGGCAGCACCACATTACCCCAAAGTAACTGTAATTTCACATTGCGGGATTTTGGAGGTTAGCATACATATATGAAGACAATTATTAATTTTAATCAGAAACCCGTTCTAAATACATATGGAAGCTATGCACCAATTTCAACACCAATTTCAACACCAATTTCTGCACCAATTTCAACAAAAGGCAATAACCTCATTCAAGTCTCAATTTGATACGCTGTGCAAAATTTCGTGCTAATCGCACAAATATTAGGAGTTCGGTGCACCATTTATGCAAAATCGAGAGAAGCTATATCGAAATCTGAACCGATTTTTCCGAAACATACCTCCCATCATTCTAGACTCAATTCAGTACCCTATGCCAAATTTCGCGAAAATCGAAGAATATATAGGGACTTTGGTGCACCATTTACATTAAATCGGACGAAAATATATATGGGAGGTATATCTAAATCTGAACCGATTTTTGCGAAATTTAATACACATCGTTTGGAATCGATTTTTCTCAAAATAAATGAGCTGTGCCAAATTTAATCCAATTCGAATCAAAAATGCGACTTGGACTTTGTTTACAATTTAACATGGACAGACAGTCGCACGGGCGGGCATGCATAAATTATCTTAAAAAGTGATTCTATGCATATTCTCAAAAGGAACCATGTGTCTATCTCGTTTCCATTTGCCTGTTACAAACATATGTACAAAGACATAATACCCTGTACCATAGTGTAGTGAAGGGTATAAAAATATATGTTTGAAAGAATTTTTCTATTTTCTATCCTGTTCGGTACTTCTAAGTGGTTATAACTTAGCATTCGGGATTCCCGGTGAATAAAAAATCAGAAAATTCCAACATAATTCATATTCATGATTTTTACATCGCTCTCATCCAATCAACCGCTTTATTTGGTTTTTTTTTTCATATAAACAATCTACTAGCAGACAATGTCATAGTCACCATATGAAGTACCCGACCATTTATTAAGAAATTTTGAATGCACGACACAACCTGGATACGATTATTTTACTTGTTTACAAATGTACTGTCCCTTTTTTAACATTGGAAAATCAAATTCATCGCATGAAACATAGGGAAATTTTAATGCGTCAATATGAAATTGAAAAACGGGAAAATTTGTTGCGATGAAACCAAAATTATAAAAAATTACTGAGAAATAAAAAAATGCTAAAAAAAGTGCTAGGTGCCAGATCACTTTTTTTGGTGCTAAACGAGTTTAAAAAATGCTAAATCTAGCACTAAAAGTGCTAAATTGGCAACACTGGACGGGACCATACGATACCCTACACAACTACCACGGAACTCGGATGTTTACTCCGAATCCCTTCACGGTGGGTTGTGTTGTGATGTGCCAAAAAAATTAAGTTTTCGGTCCAATTCATCCCAACATTTTAATCAGGTCATCCTCGGAAATCATGGGCTTTGTCTTTGACCATAATTGGAACTTCATGGCAAATTTTAAAGGGATCAGCGCTATATTTCCGCCCTCTAATGAGGTAATGGGTTACTAAATAATATCTGAATACGTAAGCACCTGTAAATATTTGTGTGTAACTCCTACATCCGAGTACAGACGACAATGTGATTGGAGTTATTTTGAAGGTCAAACATTCTTCTTGGATACTCTATCAACTTCGCGGGTCTATATGCTTCTCGAGTAAATATATACGCCATAGAATACAAAGTTTGTCATTTTTCACCGATCCTCTTCTCCATGTAAAATTTCGCGATGTTCGGGTCATATTTGCGGCCTCTAGAGCGACCAGAAAAACCGACAAAAATTAAATATTTTGTCCATATCATCCCCTAAATATTAACTGATCTTTATCAAAAACAATAGGGGTCTTCATTGGCCAAAACCCTTCCTACATACACAATTTCGTGAAGATTGGTACATAACTGTGGTCTGTATCGTGTTTACAAATTATAATGGACAGACGGACACACATGTCTAGATCGACTCTGCTAGTCGAGATAAGACGATCGGTATACTTAATGGTGGGTGTAGGACCAATATTTCGCGGCGTTACAAACACTTGGGGCTGCACAAAGCTATAATACCCTGACAACATAGTTGTGTAGGGCACAAAAATCAAGCTTCGGATGTTATTTAAAAACCTATTATCCCAATTATAGTTGTCGTTCGCCCAATTGTTTGTAAGGGTCTTAAAAATAATGTACAAATTCAAGCTTCGAAAGGATCTAAATATACTACAAACTATCGGGAACAATAAGGTGGTCCCGGAAGAAATCCATCTACGAACACTGCCCGGTCGCCTATATAGGCTCGTCTTTATTATTTTATTAACTCTCCTCAACATTCCTTCATATTTTTTGTTTTGCTATTTATTGTCCTCAATTAAAATTGCCATAATTCTGTTTACTCAACATCAAGTGTCCGCACACACAACTAATTTCTGTCAGACAGACATTATCATTTAAATCAAATACACACAAATAACAAATTTCGTTTTCAGCCATGCATGAAATTCTGCACGCGTATCGTATACCAATAAACAAAAATATTACAATGACAGGTTGTAAGTAAGTTCAACGACTTGACTGGGTCAAAATAATGAAGAATTATCCTCATTTTCGCAAACGAAGAGGAAGGGGAAATTCTCAAAAAAAAAAACTCAATACCTCAAACAATGAAGACATGAAAATCAGCTTAATGCTGAAACAAATAATATTCCACAAATGGATGTTAGGTGTTATCATTCATAATTAAATTGACATATAGACATACTTACTTATGTATATATAGCGAGTTTTGGTATAATGAATAACCTAATTAAAATTGAAAGGGGTAGTTGCCTGGGGAAGTGTGGGGAGTCCTGTTGGGGATATTTAAAACACATAATTTAAAATCAGTAGCAGTTACCTTCATTAAAGCCATTCCTTCAAGGGCAAAAGCTGCTCTACGGACCTTGTGCTTTCAGATGGTAAATCGGGAGATTTGTGACTTCAAGAAATCTGAGGTAATATTGTATATATGTAGTGTATAAAAATATAAATAATAGAGACTTATATACATATCCCTGAAACAGCTCTCTTTAGAACCTAAAAGGCTCGAAGTTTCAGATCAACAAATTGAAGCTTTTCCAGAAAATCGCTACCCCAATGAAACAACCACATCTTCGTTTTCCATAAATCCAAAAACATGTCCCCCAACTATATTCCCTCTTATAAATACTTGGGTTGCCTATTCCCCGCACCTCTTTGTCACACTGCATAAATCAGGAAAAAAAAACTTCCCCCAACCACAATTTTCCCCCTCCTATTCACGTGCGCGTGTTTTGCGCTCGTTCCCCCATTTTTGAAATCCATTGTATTTGACTTATGTCAAAACTTATTAACTTCAAATTCAAACTACAAGTGAAAGTAAATGTATTCGTTGTCGTACTACAACCACAACGAACAACTGCTTAGATTACAAAACCTGCAGTTGATGCGGTAAAAAGTAAATTTTAATTTATTATGTATTATATTTTTAATTACCCCATTAAAACTTTAATGAAAATTGTATTGTTGACACATTTACACACATACACACCACGCACACTAAACTACTTATGTCATTAGGGTCACACACATACACAGACACACTTGCGAGTTTATCCTGACATGATTCAATCACAAACATATACACACCATGACAATACATCTAACGTCAATGATACATACAACAACACAATAGTAGGTGAAAGGAACTAGGAAAGAATCTGTTCAGTCAAAGGACTCATTAATAGGGGTTTATATAAGTTAAGGAGCAACATATTCATAATATTTTTGTGCTAAATATGATAATATGATCAGCCATGTGAACAAGTAGTGCAAATAGTTCCCATAATAAATGATATCAGGTTACATTATGGGAATAAGATGTTTGCTAAAATAAAACTGATGACACAGCGCACGTGTCGACAATGCTGTGAGAGCGGAGTTGGCAGAGACTTGCAGCGAAGCTAGCTTAAGTTCATAAACTGTTAATTTTAGTTTAGTTGCCATTTATAATCAATAAAATAAAGACGTGTTGATTCTCAACACGAAGTCTTTTTTAAAAATTAAAAATAACTTAAAAAGTTTTAACTGGCGCCCGAGCAGGGACCTGCCCGTAATATCCTTAGTTAACCCGTGGTGTTAACAAAAAGGATAAAAGGTCCAAACCAAGAGAGTGCGGAAAAGATGCGCCCTAGTAGATTTCAAACGGGAGTCCTCTAAAGGACAGCTGCCGCGCTGTAAATTTAAGTGGATTTAGAGTTTTTAAGAACAAAAATTAAATTGAGAAACAAAGAAAAATAAGTAAAAATAAAAAGAAATATGTGTTATGTGAATTAAATTGAAAATAAAATTTATAAAAGTAAAAGTAAATGGATGATTAAAATTGTTAATATAAGAAAAAATAGAATACAAATAAAAATTAAAAGAAATTGAAAAATTAAATTAAGAAAAATAAAAATTATAAAAGAAAAAATTTGTTAATGTGAAAAAAATTAAAAAACAAAAAAAAATTAAAATCAATTGAAGGAAAAATTTTGTTTTTGAATAAGAAATTTCTGAAAAAAATTGATCAAATTAAAAATTTAACTAGATTTTTTGAAAGGAGATAATACATTAAATAATATTTTTTTTGAAAACAGAACATTTATAACTAAAAGAAATTTAAAATTTTCATAAAAAAATAAAAGTTGTAAAGTTAATTAAAAAACAAAAAATATATTAGCTGAAATACTAAAATGCTATTTTTATGGTAAGTGATTAAATTCAATCAAGAAATAGACAACACAAATTTTTACTGTATTTAAAAAAAAAAAAAATCCTTTCCCAAATTTCCCACAATAATAGTAAACATGATGCCAGGAAACTCTATAGACGACTTGACAGATAGGCTTAGTGCCTCCCTGAATATAGCACCAACTATGAGTAATAATAAGTTTTCGACGGCACAAAAAGAGGAAATTAGGGCAATAGTATCGGATATACTAAAATTTGATGCAAGTAGTGACAGTCTGGATGAGGATTGCGACCATCCAATAAGCATAGTAAAAGTTGAAGAACTAGACAAAATTCCTGATATAGTAAAAACTATTAGAGATTTTTCTGGAAAAGCAGGTGAGTTCGGGTCTTGGAGAAAATCGGTAGAAAGAGTACTAGACCTTTTTAAAGAGCTCAAAGGGACAAGCAAATATTATGCAATATTGCATACCATTAGAACTAAGATTACAGGAGAAGCTGATACAGCCTTAGATTCGTATAGAACACCCCTTGATTGGAACAAAATTAAAAAATGTCTCATGATGCATTATTCTGATAAAAGAGACATAGGAACATTAGAATACCAGCTTTCCACCATGTCGCAGGGGCAAAAAACTATAACAGATTACTATCAGGCGGTGTACCAACACTTATCACTAATACTAGATAAGATCGCTTGTTTAGATTTGAATGAAAGTAGCCTAATGGCCATGACAAATGCTTATAGGGATAAAGCACTCGATACCTTCATAAGAGGGCTAAGAGGGGATCTTCCAAGACTCTTAAGCGTACGGGAACCATCCTCCCTACCTCAGGCACTTCACATTTGTCTAAAATTGGATAATATGAGTTATAGGATGAATCAGGCACAGGGATACAACCAAAGAATGGACTTTTTAAGAAAAGGTCCTGGGGGAAACTTCTATCCACAGCTAGCTCACATAGGTGGAGCCACTAGACCACCATTACCGACAAGATATCAACCCAGACCAAATTATTATTATGGGCAACCTCAACCAAATAGACCTTTGCAAAACCATTATATGAATAATCCCCAACAAATGTACAATCATCCTGGACCTGCATGGAACACACAGGTATTTGCAGGACAATCAAGTTTACCCAAACCAGAACCAATGGACATTGATAGGTCCATACAGACAAGACAGGTTAATTACATCAATAGACCACAATTTAATCCCGCAATTAAAAGGCCAATAGGATCATACCAAGGGCCATCACCAAAAGTGCAACGTAACTTTCATTTGAATACAGGAAATTATCCTGATCAAATAATTGAGACGGGGGAAAATACGAATAGTCCCGGTTATGAACAGCAGGCGGATACTGGAAATAGCTCAGATTTAATTAACTACTCTAATACTATGGCTGAGGAAAATGTAGAGGATTTATTGGAGCAGGGAGATAATGACATTCGAGTTTCCGATAATATATTTCCTGAGGAGAGTTATAACGCTGATTTAAATTTTTTTGTATAAAAAGTTCCTCGTTGCCATTTTTTACCGTAAAAACGAGGAACGGACGAACATTACGGATACTAGTTGATACTGGAAGCAACAAAAATTACATCAAACCTAGTTTAGTTATCAATCCACAACCTAATCAAGAATTATTTGCCGCTAGAGCAGTTAAGGAGGAAATTAATGTATCTCATCATACGTATTTAGACATTTTCGAAGGAAAAGTGCAACCATTGCAGTTTTTCCTTCTGCCTGGCCTTAAGACCTTTGATTGCATTTTGGGTAACGATACAATGAGAGAACTGTCCGCGGTTATCCATACCAAAGAGAATTATCTCACCCTAGCTGGAGTAGGAAAAATACCAACAAGCCAGCATTGTTTCCAAGATGTAAAGAATATAGAACTGCATTTAGACCACTTATCAGGGGACGTAACCTCCACAATGGAGAATATTGTGACACAACATAGCAAGCTATTCGCAGAACCTGATGAGCGACTAACCTATACCACGAAAGTGGTTGCAAAGATAGATACAACAACGGATTCTCCTACGTACACGCGGAATTATCCGTACCCTTGGGCATTGAGAGAAGTTGTAGACAAGGAAATAAAAAAACTATTGAGGGATGGGATAATAAGACCATCCCGTTCACCCTACAATGCACCAATATGGGTAGTCCCAAAAAAACAAGACTCTTCAGGGGAAAAAAAGTATAGGGTAGTAGTAGATTTCAGGAAACTGAACTCGGTTACCGTTCCAGACGGATACCCTATACCAGAGATTAGTGAGGTATTAGCCAACCTAGGTGGAAACAAAATATTTTCTGTTGTAGATCTGAAGAGTGGGTTCCACCAGATACCCCTTAGGGAGGAAGATATGGAAAAAACTGCATTTTCTATTAGCAACGGAAAATTTGAATTTACTAGACTGCCATTTGGGTTAAAAAATGGCCCATCAATATTTCAGAGAGCCTTAGATGATATTTTGAGGGATTTCATTGGAAAGACTTGCTATGTCTATATCGATGACATAATAATCTTTAGCAAAGATACAGAAAGTCATCTTAAACATCTAGAGGAAATATTTTCTACATTGGAAGATGCAAATATGAAGGTTCAGCTCGATAAATGCGATTTTTTTAAGGAAGAAGTAGAATTTCTAGGGTTTGTTGTTTCAGGAGGAGGGGTGAAAATGAATCCAAAGAAAGTAGAGGCAATAACGAACTTTCCATATCCAACCAATTTACGAGAGTTGCGTTCTCTCCTTGGCCTTTTTAATTTTTATAGAAGATTCATAAAAGGATTTGCCGAAATTGCCAAACCCCTTACTAACATGCTAAGAGGAGATAATGGAAAGGTAAAAAAATCTGAGTCTAGAAAAATAAAAATTTTCCTGAGCAATATAGAAAAGGAAGCAATTGATTCCTTGAAAAATGCAATAATATCACCGGAAATTATTTTATCTTATCCCAATTTTGAAAAGGATTTCCACTTGACGACAGACGCATCCAATAGAGCTATAGGTGCAGTTTTAAGTCAAGAAGGACGGCCTGTGACATTTATATCCAGAGCCCTTTCTGAAGAAGAAGAAAATTATGCCACTAACGAGAGGGAAATGTTGGCCATAGTCTGGTCACTCTACAACCTTAGGAATTACTTATATGGGACTGCCAAAGTTATAATCCATACCGACCATCAGCCGCTCACATACGCTCTTAGCAATAAGAACGCTAATACCAAAATGAAGAGATGGAAGGCAATACTCGAGGAATATAACTATGAAATTAAATACAAACCTGGAAGTACAAACGTAGTAGCTGACGCCTTATCCAGGCCACCCATTTCAAGAGGCATACCATTGTAGAGAGGGAATTTACTGAAGAAAAGTTGCTTGCATTATTAAAAAGATATCTAAATCCTTCTGTTATTAATGGGATAAAAACATCAGAAGAAGTTATGGGAAAA